>NC_069504.1:530669701-530694701 GCF_027579735.1 Bombina bombina | reverse complement strand
AATCAATCATTTTTCTTACCTTCAAAATTTGACTTTTTCCCTGTGGGCTGTTAGGCTCGCGGGGGCTGAAAATGCTTCATTTTATTGCGTCATTCTTGGTGCAGACTTTTTTGGCGCAAAAAATCTTTTCTGTTTCCGGCGTCATACGTGTCGCCGGAAGTTGCGTCATTTTTTGACGTTCTTTTGCGCCAAAAATGTCGGCGTTCCGGATGTGGCGTCATTTTTGGCTCCAAAAGCATTTAGGTGCCAAATAATGTGGGCGTCTTTTTTTGGCGCTAAAAAAATATGGGCGTCGCTTTTGTCTCCACATTATTTAAGTCTCATTTTTCATTGCTTCTGGTTGCTAGAAGCTTGTTCTTTGGCATTTTTTCCCATTCCTGAAACTGTCATTTAAGGAATTTGATCAATTTTGCTTTATATGTTGTTTTTTCTCTTACATATTGCAAGAAGTCTCACGTTGCATCTGAGTCAGAAGATGCTTCAGGAAAATCGCTGTCTGGTGCTGGAACTACCAAAGCTAAGTGTATCTGCTGTAAACTTTTGGTAGCTGTTCCTCCAGCTGTTGTTTGTATTAAATGTCATGACAAACTTGTTAATGCAGATAATATTTCCTTTAGTAAAGTACCATTACCTGTTGCAGTTCCAACAACATCTAATGTTCAGAGTGTTCCTGATAACATAAGAGATTTTGTTTCTGAATCCATTAAGAAGGCTATGTCTGTTATTCCTCCTTCTAGTAAACACAAAAAAATCTTTTAAAACTTCTCGTTATTCAGATGAATTTTTAAATGAACATCATCATTCTGATTCTAATGATTCTTCTGGTTCAGAGGATTCTGTCTCAGAGGTTGATGCTGATAAATCTTCATATTTATTTAAAATGGAATTTATTCGTTCTTTACTTAAAGAAGTTTTAATTGCTTTAGAAATTGAGGATTCTGGTCCTCTTGATATTAAATCTAAACGTTTAGACAAGGTCTTTAAATCTCCTGTGGTTATTCCAGAAGTTTTTCCTGTTCCTGGTGCTATTTCTGAAGTAATTTCCAGAGAATGGAATAATTTGGGCAATTCATTTACTCCCTCTAAACGTTTTAAGCAATTATATCCTGTGCCGTCCGACAGATTAGAGTTTTGGGACAAAATCCCTAAAGTTGATGGGGCTATTTCTACCCTTGCTAAACGTACTACTATTCCTACAGCAGATGGTACTTCCTTTAAGGATCCTTTAGATAGGAAAATTGAATCCTTTCTAAGAAAAGCTTATCTGTGTTCAGGTAATCTTCTTAGACCTGCTATATCATTGGCTGATGTTGCTGCAGCTTCAACTTTTTGGTTGGAAACTTTAGCGCAACAAGTAACAGATCATGATTCTCATAATATTATTATTCTTCTTCAACATGCTAATAATTTTATCTGTGATGCCATTTTTGATATTATCAGAGTTGATGTCAGGTTTATGTCTCTAGCTATTTTAGCTAGAAGAGCTTTATGGCTTAAAACTTGGAATGCTGATATGTCTTCTAAATCGACTCTACTTTCCCTTTCTTTCCAGGGTAATAAATTATTTGGTTCTCAGTTGGATTCTATTATCTCAACTGTTACTGGTGGGAAAGGAACTTTTTTACCACAGGATAAAAAATCTAAAGGTAAAAACAGGGCTAATAATCGTTTTCGTTCCTTTCGTTTCAACAAAGAACAAAAGCCTGATCCTTCATCCTCAGGAGCAGTTTCAGTTTGGAAACCATCTCCAGTCTGGAATAAATCCAAGCCTTCTAGAAAAGCAAAGCCAGCTTCTAAGTCCACATGAAGGGGCGGCCCTCATTCCAGCTCAGCTGGTAGGGGGCAGATTACGTTTTTTCAAAGAAATTTGGATCAATTCTATTCACATTCTTTGGATTCAGAACATTGTTTCAGAAGGGTACAGAATTGGTTTCAAGATAAGACCTCCTGCAAAGAGATTTTTTCTTTCCCGTGTCCCAGTAAACCCAGTGAAAGCTCAAGCATTTCTGAAATGTGTTTCAGATCTAGAGTTGGCTGGAGTAATTATGCCAGTTCCAGTTTTGGAACAGGGGCTGGGGTTTTATTCGAATCTCTTCATTGTACCCAAGAAGGAGAATTCCTTCAGACCAGTTCTGGATCTAAAAATATTGAATCGTTATGTAAGGATACCAACATTCAAAATGGTAACTGTAAGGACTATCTTGCCTTTTGTTCAGCAAGGGCATTATATGTCTACAATAGATTTACAGGATGCATATCTGCATATTCCGATTCATCCAGCTCACTATCAGTTCCTGAGATTCTCTTTCCTGGACAAGCATTACCAGTTTGTGGCTCTGCCGTTTGGCCTAGCTACAGCTCCAAGAATTTTTACAAAGGTTCTCGGTGCCCTTCTGTCTGTAATCAGAGAACAGGGTATTGTGGTATTTCCTTATTTGGACGATATCTTGGTACTTGCTCAGTCTTCACATTTAGCAGAATCTCATACGAATCGACTTGTGTTGTTTCTTCAAGATCATGGTTGGAGGATCAATTCACTAAAAAGTTCATTGATTCCTCAGACAAGGGTAACCTTTTTAGGTTTCCAGATAGATTCAGTGTCCATGACTCTGTCTTTGACAGACAAGAGACGTCTAAAATTGATTTCAGCTTGTCGAAACCTTCAGTCACAATCATTCCCTTCGGTAGCCTTATGCATGGAAATTCTAGGTCTTATGACTGCTGCATCGGACGCGATCCCCTTTGCTCGTTTTCACATGCGACCTCTTCAGCTCTGTATGCTGAACCAATGGTGCAGGGATTACACAAAGATATCTCAATTAATATCTTTAAAACCGATTGTACGACATTCTCTGGCGTGGTGGACAGATCACCATCATTTAATTCAGGGGGCTTCTTTTGTTCTTCCGACCTGGACTATAATCTCAACAGATGCAAGTCTTACAGGTTGGGGAGCTGTGTGGGGGTCTCTGACGGCACAAGGGGTTTGGGAATCTCAGGAGGTGAGATTACCGATCAATATTTTGGAACTCCGTGCAATTTTCAGAGCTCTTCAGTCTTGGTATCTTCTGAAGAGAGAGTCGTTCATTTGTTTTCAGACAGACAATGTCACAACTGTGGCATACATCAATCATCAAGGAGGGACTCACAGTCCTCTGGCTATGAAAGAAGTATCTCGAATTCTGGTTTGGGCGGAATCCAGCTCCTGTCTAATCTCTGCGGTTCATATCCCAGGTATAGACAATTGGGAAGCGGACTATCTCAGTCGCCAAACGTTGCATCCGGGCGAATGGTCTCTTCACCCAGAGGTATTTCTTCAGATTGTTCAAATGTGGGAACTCCCAGAAATATATCTGATGGCTTCTCATCTAAACAAGAAACTTCCCAGGTATCTGTCCAGATCCCGGGATCTTCAGGCGGAGGCAGTGGATGCATTATCACTTCCTTGGAAGTATCATCCTGCCTATATATTTCCGCCTCTAGTTCTTCTTCCAAGAGTAATCTCCAAGATTCTGAAGGAATGCTCGTTTGTTCTGCTGGTAGCTCCAGCATGGCCTCACAGGTTTTGGTATGCAGATCTTGTCCGGATGGCCTCTTGCCAGCCGTGGACTCTTCCGTTAAGACCAGACCTTCTGTCGCAAGGTCCTTTCTTCCATCAGGATCTCAAATCCTTAAATTTAAAGGTATGGAGATTGAACGCTTGATTCTTGGTCAAAGAGGTTTCTCTGACTCTGTGATTAATACTATGTTACAGGCTCGTAAATCTGTATCTAGAGAGATATATTATAGAGTCTGGAAGACTTATATTTCTTGGTGTCTTTCTCATCATTTTTCCTGGCATTCTTTTAGAATTCCGAGAATTTTACAGTTTCTTCAGGATGGTTTAGATAAAGGTTTGTCCGCAAGTTCCTTGAAAGGACAAATCTCTGCTCTTTCTGTTCTTTTTCACAGAAAGATTGCTAATCTTCCTGATATTCATTGTTTTGTACAAGCTTTGGTTCGTATAAAACCTGTCATTAAGTCTATTTCTCCTCCTTGGAGTTTGAATTTGGTTCTGGGGGCTCTTCAAGCTCCTCCTTTTGAACCCATGCATTCATTGGACATTAAATTACTTTCTTGGAAAGTTTTGTTCCTTTTGGCCATCTCTTCTGCCAGAAGAGTCTCTGAATTATCTGCTCTTTCTTGTGAGTCTCCTTTTCTGATTTTTCATCAGGATAAGGCGGTGTTGCAAACTTCTTTTGAATTTTTACCTAAGGTTGTGAATTCCAACAACATTAGTAGAGAAATTGTGGTTCCTTCATTATGTCCTAATCCTAAGAATTCTAAGGAGAAATCGTTGCATTCTTTGGTTGTTGTTAGAGCTTTGAAATATTATGTTGAAGCTACTAAGTCTTTTCGAAAGACTTCTAGTCTATTTGTCATCTTTTCCGGTTCTAGAAAAGGTCAGAAAGCTTCTGCCATTTCTTTGGCATCTTGGTTGAAATCCTTAATTCACCATGCTTATGTCGAGTCGGGTAAAACTCCGCCTCAAAGGATTACAGCTCATTCTACTAGGTCAGTTTCTACTTCCTGGGCGTTTAGGAATGAGGCTTCGGTTGATCAGATTTGCAAAGCAGCAACTTGGTCCTCTTTGCATACTTTTACTAAATTCTACTATTTTGATGTGTTTTCTTCTTCTGAAGCAGTTTTTGGTAGAAAAGTACTTCAGGCAGCGGTTTCAGTTTGAATCTTCTGCTTATGTTTTCATTAAACTTTATTTTGGGTGTGGATTATTTTCAGCAGGAATTGGCTGTCTTTATTTTATCCCTCCCTCTCTAGTGACTCTTGCGTGGAAAGATCCACATCTTGGGTAGTCATTATCCCATACGTCACTAGCTCATGGACTCTTGCTAATTACATGAAAGAAAACATAATTTATGTAAGAACTTACCTGATAAATTCATTTCTTTCATATTTGCAAGAGTCCATGAGGCCCACCCTTTTTGTGGTGGTTATGATTTTTTTGTATAAAGCACAACTATTCCAATTCCTTATTTTATATGCTTTCGCACTTTTTTTTTATCACCCCACTTCTTGGCTATTCGTTAAACTGATTTGTGGGTGTGGTGAGGGGTGTATTTATAGGCATTTTAAGGTTTGGGAAACTTTGCCCCTCCTGGTAGGAATGTATATCCCATACGTCACTAGCTCATGGACTCTTGCTAATATGAAAGAAATGAATTTATCAGGTAAGTTCTTACATAAATTATGTTTTTTAAATATCTTTGAGGGACCTCATTGTACTGACAAGACTGAGAGGAGAACTTTACATAATTTGTCCCTAACTGAGAACCAGTGAACTGAGTAGTTGTATCACCTCCGATTTACACACAACACTAGACAAAATTGGAAAAGAATATGGCTGTTTTTTTACTCTTGATTTTCTTTTGTAAATGCTAACATTAAACTTCAGAGGGGAATCACGCCATGATTTTTTTCCACCATTAAAATGGGTACTAAATATTTAGTATTTTATAGACATATGGATGGATAAAAGCTCACACTGAGAACCACTTATTGGGGTGTAACAGGGACATGCTTTATATGGAATACAGTTAAAGACAAACTTTTGTATTTAAAACCACAGGAATGGCATAACTTTCTTAATTATAATATATATGGTAAATAAGACCCTCTTTAAATAGCACAGTCCTTGTAAATCCATTAAAGTACTAAAATGCTGTAGGGGGTGAGTCTATAATGTGTGAAGGAATTAGGAAGATTTTTTTTTCTTACCCTGTTTGAAATGGGGTTAAAACAAACAGATTTACTGCACTTTCAAGTGAATATCAGATAAACACCCATCTTTATTTTTGGAGCTAGAAGTGAGAGTTATTGATAGGATTCATCATACATCCATACTAATTGACATCAAAAGTTTGTATATCCAGTATCTTGGAGCCATATTTATTCAGAAGGGATTCATGTTGGGAAATTGTCTTTTCTACATCTGCAAAGATTTTCTCATCCAGAGGTGCCTTTTTGGAAAGCTCTTCTTTTAAAGCACCTAATGAGTAATTAGTGTCCGGTATACCTATTTTAAAAGAAGAATCTTCTTTAAGTAGATTTTCTGGCCATTCTTTCTGTAAAAAAAACAACAACCTGTTTAGTGTCATAACTTACCAGCAATGCATTAATATGAATGTGGCTAACCTTTAGAAGACACTTACAATATGCATTTCAAAATAACGCATTTGCAAAATCTCTCAATTTTTTTTTTTTAAGGAAGACCTTAAAGGGATATTGTAGTCAAAATAAAACTTTCATGATTCATATACAGCATGCAATTTTAAGCAACTTTCTAATTAACTCCTATTATCAATTTTTCTTCGTTCTCTTTTTATCTTTATTTGAAAAAGCAAGAATCTAAGCTTAGGAGCCAGCCCATCTTTGGCTCAGCACATGGTTACTGATTGGTGGCCATATTTAGACACCAATTAGCAAGCGCTACCCAGGTGCTGAACCAAAAAGGGGCCGGCTCCTAAGCTTACATTGTTGCTTTTTAAAATAAAGATACCAAGAGAACAAAGAAAAATTGATAATAGGAGTAAATTAGAAAGTTGCTTAAAATTGCATGCTGTTACAACTCTCCCGTCATACACCTTCGCATGGAACAAGGAGTTGATCCAAGATATCGACTTTGTGTCTTGGATGAAAGTCTTTCAATTAACAAAGCGCTCCTCAGTATCAGCCACCATCAAAGAAATCCATCTGAAATTCCTGTGCAGATGGTATCTTACACCTTCAAGACTTCATAAAATATTTCCCTCTTTGAGCGACACCTGTTGGAGAGGTTGTGGTTAAGAGGGATCACTTCTACACATCTGATGGTCCTGGCCGAAATTGCAGTCCTTTTGGTCAGATGTTTTTTCTATAATCTCTGACATTTTACAAGTGCAAATCCCACAACACCCTGAAAGTCTGCTGTTTTGCTCCTTACCCAAAATTAAAGATAAAGTCAAATTGTCTCTCCTGTTGATTATGTTGACAGGAGTTAAGAAACTTATCCCCAAGAGATGGAAATCTCAGAATATACCATCGGCACTGGATTGGAGACTACAGGTTTTCGAGTAACTCACATTAGAAACATAGAAACATAGAAACATAGATATTGACGGCAGATAAGAGCCATAGGCCCAGCAAGTCTGCCCGACCTTACCTAACAGTATAAACTTATCTAGTTCGTAGGATAGCCCTATGCTTGTCCCATGCATTTTTAAAGTCCCCCACAGTGTTTGTTGCTACTACCTCTTGAGGAAGTTTATTCCATAAATCAATCACTCTTTCTGTAAAGAAGTGCTTCCTCAAATTACTTCTGAATCTACTACCCTTTAGCTTGAGCTCATGACCCCTTGTTCTTGAATTTTCCATTTTATGTAAAATACCCACAGCCTCAGTTTTACTAAACCCTTTAATGTACTTGAAAGTTGCTATCATATCACCTCTTTCCCTTCTCTCCTCTAAGCTATACATATTTAGGTCATTGAGCCTATCCTGGTAAGTTTTATTTTTTAGACCATGTACCATTTTGGTAGCCCTCCTTTGCACAGATTCAAGTTTGTTAATATCCTTCTGAAGATATGGTCTCCAGAACTGCACACAATACTCAAGATGAGGCCTAACTAATGATCTATAAAGTGGCATAAGAACCTTACTATTTCTGCTGCAAATACCTCTACCAATACATCCAAGCATTCTGCTAGCCTTACTCGCTGCATTACTACATTGTTTACTAAGTTTTAAATCATCTGAAATAATAATTCCCAAGTCCTGTTCCTCGTCTGTAACAGTCAGTAAAGTGTCATTGAGTCTGTAATTAACATTTGGATTTTTCTTCCCTAAATGCATTATTTTACACTTTGCTGTGTTAAACTTTAGACCCCAGTCATTTGTCCAATCCTCCAATTGTTGTATATCACTTCTCATTTTCTCACCACTATCTTAAAATCCGTAAACTAGAAACTCGTGAACACTTATTAGCATTGTGGAACAATACAATTTAATGGTCCTACTGGAGAAACAACAGTTAATTTGTATTTTTTATTTTTATTTTATTCCTTCTTCACACTTCTCCCTATTCCCCTCTTTCTCACCCTTCTCTGAATTCCGTTTTCCTCGCCCTCATAAAGGCACTATCCCCAATGATTATGCATTTTATGTACAAATTATTATGTATAGCTTTTCCTCAGAACACAAAGACGTGATAAAAATTTAGAGCCCCTCAGGTAAACTCTAGAAAGATTGATATATTTCAAGAAAATGATAAAAATTGTAAACAGTTTAAGAAGTTGCATAAGTCACGAGTTTCTGTGACGATAATTGTTGAAAATATTAGCGTGGAGACCTTTTATTATATTATTCTGATGTAATAACAGACTGGTTATCATAGCTAATGGATGTCAGACAAGGGCCTCTCTCTAGTTATGAAGCTCCGTACGTACCTGCCTTCGCCGGCCCCAATATGCTCGCCTAAGCTCTCCTCACATCGCCGCCGCGGACCTGAATACGCTCGCCAAAGTTATCAATAAATCTGTCAATAGTCTGTCAAAGACTGTGATAGTTATCACTCATCAATCTCGCTGCTCTTCGGCTTTTTTAAAACTTTATTGCCTCGAATTCCGATTGGCTGATAGGATTCTATCAGCCAATCGGAATTAAGGTAGGAAAAATCTGATTGGCTGATGCTATCAGCCAATCGGATTGAACTTCAATCTGATTGGCTGATGCTATCAGCCAATCAGATTTTTCCTACCTTAATTCCAATTGGCTGATATAATCCTATCAGCCAATCGGAATTCGAGGGACGCCATCTTGGATGACGTCATTTAAAGGACCAGCCATTCGTCAGGTAGTCGTCGTTGAAGAAGGATGTTCTGCACCGGAGGTCTTCAAGATGGAGCCGCTCCTCGTCGGATGGATGAAGATAGAAGATGCCGCTTGGATGAAGATGTTTGCCGGTCCGGATGTCCTCTTCTGCCCAGATAGGATGAAGACTTCTGCTGGTCTGGATGTCCTCTTCTGCCCCATTGGATGAAGACTTCGGCCCGGCTGGGTGAAGACGACTCAATGTAGGGAGATCTTCAGGGGGTTAGCGATAGGTTTATTTAAGGGGGGTTTGGGTGGGTTAGAGTAAGGGTATGTGGGTGGTGGGTTTTAATGTTGGGGGGTTGTATTTTTTTTTACAGGCAAAAGAGCTGATTACTTTGGGGCATGCCCGGCAAAAAGCCCTTTTAAGGGCTGGTAAAAGAGCTGATTACCTTGTAATGTAGAATAGGGTAGGGACTTTTATTATTTTTTTATTTTTTTTTATTTTATTAGGGGGCTTAGATTAGGTGTAATTAATTTAAAATTCTTGTAATATTTTTTTATTTTCTGTAATTTAGTGTTTTTTTTGTAATTTAGTTTAGTTTATTTAATTGTATTTAATTGTAGGTATTGGTAGCTAATTTATTTAATTAATTTAATGATAGTTTAGTGTTAGGTTTAATTGTAACTTAGGTTAGGATTTATTTTACAGGTAATTTTGTAATTATTTTAACTAGGTAGCTATAAATTAGTTAATAACTATTTAATAGCTATTGTACCTAGTTAAAATAAATACAAACTTGCCTGTAAAATAAAAATAAATCCTAAAATAGTTACAATGTAATTATTAGTTATATTGTAGCTATCTTAGGGTTTATTTTATAGGTAAGTATTTAGTTTTAAATAGGATTAATTTAGTTAATAATATTAATATTATTTAGATTTATTTAATTAATATTTAAGTTAGGGGGGTGTTAGGGTTAGTGTTAGACTTAGGTTTAGGGGTTAACAATTTTATTATAGTGGCGGCGGTGTAGGGGGGGGCAGGATAGGGGTTAATAAATTTATTATAGGTGGTGGCGGTGTAGGGGGGGCAGGATAGGGGTTAATAAATTTATTATAGGTGGCGGCGGTATAGGGGGGGCAGGATAGGGGTTAATAAATTTATTATAGGTGGCGGCGGTATAGGGGGCAGGATAGGGGTTAATAGGTATTATGTAGGTGGCGGCGGGGCCCGGGAGCGGCGGTTTAGGGGTTAACATATTTATTATTTATTATTTTGTTATGGTCAGACTCCCATTGATTCCTATGGGATCCACCGCCTCCAGGGCGGCGGATTGAAATCCAGGTACGCTGGCCCGGAATAGTGGCGAGCGTACCTGGTAGTAGTTTGATAACTACCAAAAGTAGTCAGATTCTGCCTAACTTGGGAACATCTGGAGTGACGTAAGCATCGATCTGTGTTGGACTGAGTCCGGCGGATCGAAGTTTAGTCACTATATTCTACTTTTGCCGGGCAGTAGGGGATAACTAAGGCGAATCAGCCTCGCCACAAATACGCTGCGGAATTCCAGCATATTTGCAGTTGATGGCTTGATAACTAGAGGCCAATGTATACAATGTTGTATTCAACCTTTGACTGCATTTGCTGTAATGTTGTTTTTGCATCAATAAAGCTTTATTTAAAAAAAAAATAATAATAATTGCATGCTGTATCTGAATCATGAAAGATTCATTTTGACTAGACTATCCCTTTAAATGTTAAAGTAATGTCCATCCAGAACTTATAGCATAGCGAGATACACAGCACTCAAGCTAAACTGTGCCTTTTTTAAAACTCTTCATGGGACCTTACAATATTTACAAGAGTTCTTAGATAATCTTGCTACAGAGAAGAGATTTAGGTTATCAGGCCTTAAAGGGACACTGAACCCAAATTTTTTCTTTCATGATTCAGATAGAGTATGCAATTTTAAACAACTTTCTAATTTACTCCTATTATCAATTTTTCTTCGTTCTCCTGCTTTCTTTATTTGAAAAAAAAAGGCATCTAAGCTATTTTTTTGGTTCAGACCATGGAAAGCACCTTTTTATTGGTGGGTGAATTTACCCACCAATCAGCAAGAACAACACAGTGTGTTCACCAAAAATGGGCCAGCATCTAAACTTACATTCTTGCATTTCAAATAAAGATACCAAGAGAATGAAAAGAATTTGATAATAGGAGTAAATTAGAAAGTTGCTCTATCTGAATTACGATAGAAATTTGGGTTCAGTGTCCCTTTAATAGAGAAGAACAATCACTAGGTGCTTATGTAACTATCTGTTTGTTTTAAATAAGGAAAATGCTGCATCTCAGCAATCCTATCTATATCTATAGATATCTATTCAAGCCTTACAACAAAAATATGTAAAACGAATTTGGAGGACTGACATACCCAGAGAGTGGATAGATCTAGAGTCATAAAGGGACATTCAAGCCCAAACTAGAATGCACACGGTTGCATTTTAGTTTTGGTTAGAAACATTTTTGCACTATACATGTATTGTGCTATCATCTGATAATGACTCATTTGCATTATTGCTGACATGATACAAGCCCCCACTGACTCTCAGAGCAGCTGCATATTTAAAATGCTGGTACACTGAGAATATCTAGCTATGCTTCACATGCAGAGAAAAAAATGCCAACAGTGATAGATTTTACTAAAAAGCATTTTGCCAATAAATGTATATTGTAAATATGTTTCTAATCAAAGATGCAATTAATCTATATGCATTTTAACTTTGACCGGAATGTCCCTTTAAGCGTAATACAGAGAGCCATTGTAACATTTAGGTTTGTGATGCCATAGACATGACAAAATCTCCTGCCCCTAAAGTCCTCCTCCTGCCCCACAAAAAACTTATAGCTTATAGTTTTCTAATACATTTCTCACAAATGGATTTCAGATACATCCATCACTAGAAATCTCCACAAGACAATCACTTATTTGAAATAAAATGAATAAATAACAGATTTGGAGAGCATAGGAGTGGGAATGCATCATAGAAGTACCCTTCAAAATTTTCAACCCCTCATAAATCCTGCAGCCATAGGCAAAGACCAAACTATGTTCCTTTGAGAGCAGAACAAACAGACAGAAGTTCTACAAACAGAATAATAAAGAGATAAACACTGACAGAGAGACAGAGTTTGTGTCATCAATAGGACCAAAATATAGAAGAAGAAAACCTGCAAATTAATGGGCAATAGGGAGTTTGAAATAGCGATAAGCTTCAGAGAAATCCACATGCTATGAAATGCCTTTCTGTACTGGAAAACATGAATAGTCTATTTACTAGAGATAAGATCAAATCAGTAAAATAAAAACCAGATTTTTTCATATTAAAGATGCATAATCAGTTACACTGAAATGTTGCCTTATTTATACATATTTTATACATTTGGTTGTCCTAATTCTTCTTCTTAAATCCAGACTAGAAACAAATGTAAATACTGTTTATTTTCACAGGTAGAGCCAAATTTGCTTTAACCCCTTAATGACCGCAGCACTTTTCCATTTTCTGTCCGTTTGGGACCAGGGCTAGTTTTACATTTCTGCAGTGTTTGTGTTTAGCTGTAATTTTCCTCTTACTCATTTACTGTACCCACACATATTATATACCATTTTTCTCACCATTAAATGGACTTTCTAAAGATATCATTATTTTCATCATATCTTATAATTTACTATAATTTTTTTTATAAAATATGAGGAAAAAATGGAAAAAAAACACACTTTTTCTAAATTTGACCCACAAAATCTGTTACACATCTACAACCTCCAAAAAACACCCATGCTAAATAGTTTCTAAATTTTGTCCTGAGTTTAGAAATACCCAATGTTTACATGTTCTTTGTTTTTTTGCAAGTTATAGGGCCATAAATACAAGTAGCACTTTGCTATTTCCAAACCACTTTATTTCAAAATTAGCGCTAGTTACATTGGAACACTGATATCTGTCAGGAATCTCTGAATATCCCTTGACATGTATATATATATTTTTTTTTAGAAGACATCCCAAAGTATTGATCTTGGCCCATTTTCGTAAATTTCATGCCACTATTTCACCGCCAAATTCGATCAAATAAAAAAAATTGTTCACATTTTCACAAACTTTAGGTTTCCCACTGAAATTATTTACAAACAGCTTGTGCAATTATGACACAAATGGTTGTAAATGCTTCTCTGGGATCCCCATTGTTCAGAAATAGCAGACTTATATCGCTCTGGTGTTGCTTTTTGGTAATTAGAAGGCCGCTAAATGCCGCTGTGCACCACACGTGTATTATTTCCAGCAGTGAAGGGGTTAATTAGGGAGCTTGCAGGGTTAATTTTAGCTTTAGTGTAGTGTAGTAGACAACCCAAAGTATTGATCTAGGCTCATTTTGGTATATTTCATGCCACCATTTCACGGCCAAAAGCGATCAAATAAAAAAAAATGTGTTTAGTTTTTTTACTAATTTATTTCACAAACTTTAGGTTTCTCACTGAAATTATTTACAAACAGCTTGTGCAATTATGGCACAAATGGTTGTAAATGCTTCTCTGGGATCCCCTTTGTTCAGAAATAGCAGACATATATGGCTTTGGCTTGCTTTTTGGCAATTAGAAGGCCGCTAAATTCTGCTGCGCACCACACTTGTATGATGCCCAGCCGAGAAGGGGTTAATTAGGTAGCTTGTATGGAGCTTGCATGGTTTATTTTAGCTTTAGTGTAGAGATCAGCCTCCCACCTGACACATCTCACCCCCTGATCCCTCCCAAACAGCCCTCTTCCCTCCCCCACCCCACAATTGTCCCTCTAACTCTCCCCCTCTACCTTATTGTGCTCCATCTTGGGTACTGGCAGCTTTATGCCAGTACCCAGTTTGCCATAAAATGTTTTTTTTCTATTTGTATATAGTTTTCTGTAGTGTAGCTGCCCCCCCCAATAACCAACCTCCAACTTCTCCCAGATCGCTTAGATAACCCCAGTCCTCTCTCCGCCCCCGTGCTCGCGCCCACCCCCATGCACACGCACACCCCCTTAAGTCCCCCCGTGCGTGCCCGGCACCCCGCACGTAATCCTGCCCCCCTCCTACACACTTCCCCCATCGATGGCCGCCTCCCTGTAACGGCTCCCACCCACCAACAATCTGACCATCGATGTCTGATGCAGAGAGGGCCACAGAGTGGCTCTCTCTGCATTGGATGGCTAAAATATGTTATTGCAAGATGCCTCAATATCGAGGCATCACTGCAATAATAACATGAAAGCAGCTGGAAGCGATCAGGATCGCTTCCACCTCTTGAAAACACCAACGACGTACAGGGTACGTCCTTGGTCTTTAACAACCTTTTAAGGGGTTAAAGGGATATAAAACCCCCAAAAATTATTTCATGATTCAGAAAGAGCATACAATTTTAATCAACTTTCTAATTTATTCATATGATCAATTTCTCTTCATTCTCTTGGTATCTTTATTTGAAAAGCAGGGATGTAGCCACCAATCAGCAAACGCTACCCAAGGTTCTGAACCAAAAATGGGCCGGCTCCTAAGCTTACATTCCTGCTCTTTCAAATAAAGATACCAAGAAAACGAAGAAAATTGATAGTGGGAGTAAATAAGAAAGTAGCTTAAAATTGCATGCTCTATCTGAATCAGGAAAGTGGGTGGGTGGGTTTCATATTCTTTTAAGGCACTGTAGACAAATGCCTAGGGTGCTCCTGTCAGGCTCCCTAGGCTTTGATCTAGCCAATCAAGGCTTAGATTACAAGTGAAGTGCAAAACTATTAGCATTATTGAGCGCTAATACTGCTCCAGTTAAATCAATGGCGTTCTTATTCATGCGCTCAAAAAACAAGTTGAAATTAAAATGGTAGTGCTTGGGTGAAAACCTCAGGTGCACTTTGGAGGTCGGATAGTTTCACCTAATAAACTTCTATAGGGCATATTACAAAACTATGATCTGGCTTTCGCTAACCTCAAGATGTGCTAAGCCAAAGTACTATAAGCTGAAGGTGCGCCACAAATACTTTAAATAGTTTAGTTCTTCACTCAGTAGAAAATAATATTTTTGTATATTATATATAAATATATCTATATGTATATAAAACTTGTAAAAAGTTGGGATATTATTAGAGGGTTAGATATAGGTAGAAATACTAGAAATAAGAAAAAGCCAATCCTATCCAGCACTAGAACAATTCCTGCTAATCAAATATTTCACAACCTTTGAGATCAGGGTTAGACTACAGATTGACAGATCTATTCCTTTCTAAAAAGAACAATTTACCAAAAAAGTGTACTTATTACATATTTATTTGCCAAACAGTTTTCTTAATTAAAGGCAATGAAATAACATTTTTCCTATATCAATATATACAAATGAGGATTAATTGCACCATACAAAAATGGTTAATAAACTGGAACTGGGGATCCCCAGAGCTGATTATAAATGATTCCGTTTCCACTTTAAGGATACTTAAACATGATACTTTGATACTATGTTTCCGTTGCCACTTTAAGGATTCTTAAACATGATACTTTGTACCAATTCACACTTGTATGATCCCTTTTGACAAATTTTGGCTTAATTCCAACAAATGTTCAACTTACAGTTGTGGGATTCCTTATAGGAAAGTATACGGCTGTCAGCAACAACACTTACACTTATGATTATTACAGTTCCTTTTGTATGCCAGTTAAAAATGGTTTCAGAGAGAGGGTCATATAATACAATGAAGCAGAACTGTTATGATCTTTTCACCGTGCGGTCCTCCGCCTGAAACGGTTACTCAGATGTTACTCACTCAGTCAATCCGATGACCTCCTCCTCTTCAATATGCAAATCACCATTAAAACTGAAGGTTGTACACAGGTGTTTTTTCAGCGACCTGTATCCACGCCAAGCGTGAAGTGTGTTTGTTGCTCCTTGCAAATCTCCGCCTCCTTTCGCGGTTCCGTATACTGCTTTTCAATTGTCTCTATTGGACAGGATAGACCTCAGTGATATAGGATACTTTCACAGTCGCATCCCTCTTGCAGCGACCTGTGTATTCACCAAGCTACGTGCGTTTCACCCACTGTGGCTCAGGGCTTTTTCCGGCAAATCTTTTTTTTTTTTTTTTTTTTTTTCTATTGCTGGATAGGATTGGCTTTTTCTTATTTCTAGTATTTCTACCTATATCTAACCCTCTAATAATTTCCCAACTTTTTACAAGTTATATCAAAATAATCACAATCTCCGTGCACCTTCTTTCTGCTAAAAATAAAATAAGACAGGGACAAGAGAACCTGCAGTGTATTAATATCTTTGGTGCTGTTAGTTTAATATAATCTAGCGCTTCGGAATCTGTTTAGCACTGCGGAATCTGTTTAGCTCTGTGGAATCTGTTGGCGCTCTACAAATAACCGATAATAATATTAATAATAATATATATATATATATATATATATATATATATATATATATATATATATATATATATATATATATATATATATATATTGATAGATATATAGATAATTTATATATATTTTTTCAAATAAAAATAAAATAAAATTAAAAAAATCACAATATACAGAAAAAAGAGCAAAATGTAATATGGCTGTTCTTTTTGTTCTTTTTAAAATTGTATTATCAGGAATACAGGTTATCAGAGGTTGTAAAGTACCAATTTGTTTGTTTCTAATAATGCAGTTTGTGAGGGTATCACATCAGTTAGTATTAACTAAATCAAATTTAAATGGAAATGTAAGTTAAACGGAAATGTAAGTTAAAGGGACAGTCTAGTCAAAATTAAACTTTCATGATTCACATAAGGAATGCAATTTTAAACAACTTTCTAATTCACTTTTATCATCAAATTTGCTTTGTTCTCTTGGTATTCTTTGTTGAAAGCTAAACCTAGGTAGGCTCATATGCTAATTTCTAAAACCTTGAAGGCCACCCCCTATTTTAATGCATTTGGCAGTTTTTCACAGCTAGAGGGCGCAAGTTCAAGTGTGTCATACAGATAACATTGTGACCACGCCCGTGGATTTACAAGTGAAAGGGCACTGATTGACTAAATGCATGTCTGTCAAAATAACTTAAATAAGGGGGCAGTCTGCAAAGGCTTAGATACAAGGTAATCACAGAGGTATAGTGTATATTAATATAACAGTGTTGGTTATGCAAAACAGGAGAATGGGTAATAACATAATTTATGCTTACCTGATAAATTCCTTTCTTCTGTTGTGTGATCAGTCCACGGGTCATCATTACTTCTGGGATATAACTCCTCCCCAACAGGAAATGCAAGAGGATTCACCCAGCAGAGCTGCATATAGCTCCTCCCCTCTACGTCACTCCCAGTCATTCGACCAAGAATCAACGAGAAAGGAGAAACCAAGGGTGAAGTGGTGACTGGAGTATAATTTAAAAGATATTTACCTGCCTTAAAAAACAGGGCGGGCCGTGGACTGATCACACAACAGAAGAAAGGAATTTATCAGGTAAGCATAAATTATGTTTTCTTCTGTTATGTGTGATCAGTCCACGGGTCATCATTACTTCTGGGATACCAATACCAAAGCAAAAGTACACGGATGACGGGAGGGATAGGCAGGCTCATTATACAGAAGGAACCACTGCCTGAAGAACCTTTCTCCCAAAAATAGCCTCCGAAGAAGCAAAAGTGTCAAATTTGTAAAATTTGGAAAAAGTATGAAGCGAAGACCAAGTTGCAGCCTTGCAAATCTGTTCAACAGAGGCCTCATTCTTAAAGGCCCAAGTGGAAGCCACAGCTCTAGTAGAATGAGCTGTAATTCTTTCAGGAGGCTGCTGTCCAGCAGTCTCATAGGCTAAACGAATTATGCTACGAAGCCAGAAGGAGAGAGAGGTAGCCGAAGCCTTATGACCTCTCCTCTGACCAGAGTACACGACAAACAGGGAAGACGTTTGTCGAAAATCCTTAGTTGCCTGCAAGTAGAACTTGAGGGCACGAACTACATCCAGATTGTGTAGAAGACGTTCCTTCTTTGAAGAAGGATTCGGGCACAGAGAAGGCACCACGATCTCTTGATTGATGTTCCTGTTAGTGACTACCTTAGGTAAGAACCCAGGTTTTGTACGCAGAACTACCTTATCTGAATGAAAAATCAAATAAGGAGAATCACAATGTAAAGCTGATAACTCAGAGACTCTCCGAGCCGAAGAAATAGCCATTAAAAATAACACTTTCCAAGATAACAACTTTATATCAATGGAATGAAGGGGTTCAAACGGAACTCCTTGTAGAACGTTAAGAACAAGGTTTAAACTCCATGGCGGAGCAACAGTTTTAAACACAGGCTTGATCCTAGCTAAAGCCTGACAAAAGGCCTGGACGTCTGGATTTTCTGACAGACGCCTGTGTAACAAGATGGACAGAGCTGAGATCTGTCCCTTTAATGAGCTAGCCGATAAACCCTTTTCTAAACCTTCTTGTAGAAAGGACAATATCCTAGGAATCCTAACCTTACTCCAGGAGTAACCTTTGGATTCGCACCAGTATAGGTATTTACGCCATATCTTATGGTAAATCCTTCTGGTAACAGGCTTCCTAGCCTGTATCAGGGTATCAATAACCGACTCAGAAAACCCACGTTTTGATAAAATCAAGCGTTCAATTTCCAAGCAGTCAGCTTCAGAGAAGTTAGATTTTGATGTTTGAATGGACCCTGTATCAGAAGGTCCTGTCTTAGAGGTAGAGACCAAGGCGGACAGGATGACATGTCCACTAGATCTGCATACCAAGTCCTGCGTGGCCATGCAGGCGCTATTAGAATCACTGATGCTCTCTCCTGTTTGATTTTGGCAATCAATCGAGGAAGCAGCGGGAAGGGTGGAAACACATAAGCCATCCCGAAGTTCCAAGGTGCTGTCAAAGCATCTATCAGAACCGCTCCCGGATCCCTGGATCTGGACCCGTAGCGAGGAAGTTTGGCGTTCTGGCGAGACGCCATGAGATCTATCTCTGGTTTGCCCCAACGTCGAAGTATTTGGGCAAAGACCTCCGGATGAAGTTCCCACTCCCCCGGATGAAAAGTCTGGCGACTCAAGAAATCCGCCTCCCAGTTCTCCACTCCCGGGATGTGGATTGCTGACAGGTGGCAAGAGTGAGACTCTGCCCAGCGAATTATCTTTGATACTTCTATCATTGCTAGGGAGCTTCTTGTCCCTCCCTGATGGTTGATGTAAGCTACAGTCGTGATGTTGTCCGACTGAAACCTGATGAACCCCCGAGTTTTTAACTGGGGCCAAGCCAGAAGGGCATTGAGAACTGCTCTCAATTCCAGAATGTTTATTGGCAGGAGACTTTCCTCCTGACTCCATTGTCCCTGAGCCTTCAGAGAATTCCAGACAGCGCCCCAACCTAGTAGGCTGGCGTCTGTTGTTACAATTGTCCAGTCCGGCCTGCTGAATGGCATCCCCCTGGACAGATGTGGCCGAGAAAGCCACCATAGAAGAGAGTTTCTGGTCTCTTGATCCAGATTCAGAGTAGGGGACAAGTCTGAGTAATCCCCATTCCACTGACTCAGCATGCACAATTGCAGCGGTCTGAGATGTAGACGTGCAAAGGGTACTATGTCCATTGCTGCTACCATTAAGCCGATCACCTCCATGCATTGAGCTACTGACGGGAGTTGAATGGAATGAAGGACACGGCATGCATTTAGAAGCTTTGTTAATCTGTCTTCTGTCAGATAAATCTTCATTTCTACAGAATCTATAAGAGTCCCCAAGAATGGAACTCTTGTGAGAGGAAAGAGAGAACTCTTCTTTTCGTTCACTTTCCATCCATGCGACCTTAGAAATGCCAGAACTAACTCTGTATGAGACTTGGCAGTTTGAAAGCTTGAGGCTTGTATCAGAATGTCGTCTAGGTACGGAGCTACCGAAATTCCTCGCGGTCTTAGTACCGCCAGAAGGGCACCCAGAACCTTTGTGAAGATTCTTGGAGCCGTAGCCAATCCGAATGGAAGAGCTACAAACTGGTAATGCCTGTCTAAGAAGGCAAACCTTAGATACCGGTAATGATCTTTGTGAATCGGTATGTGAAGGTAAGCATCCTTTAAATCCACTGTGGTCATGTACTGACCCTTTTGGATCATGGGTAAGATTGTCCGAATAGTTTCCATTTTGAACGATGGAACTCTTAGGAATTTGTTTAGGATCTTTAAATCCAAGATTGGCCTGAAAGTTCCCTCTTTTTTGGGAACCACAAACAGGTTTGAGTAAAATCCTTGTCCTTGTTCCGACCGCGGAACCGGATGGATCACTCCCATTAATAACAGATCTTGTACACAGCGTAGAAACGCTTCTTTCTTTATCTGGTTTGTTGACAACCTTGACAGATGAAATCTCCCTCTTGGGGGAGAGAATTTGAAGTCTAGAAGGTATCCCTGAGATATGATCTCTAGCGCCCAGGGATCCTGAACATCTCTTGCCCAAGCCTGGGCGAAGAGAGAGAGTCTGCCCCCCACTAGATCCGGTCCCGGATCGGGGGCCCTCGGTTCATGCTGTCTTTGGGGCAGCAGCAGGTTTCCTGGCCTGCTTGCCCTTGTTCCAGGACTGGTTAGGTTTCCAGCCTTGTCTGTAATGAGCAACAGCTCCTTCCTGTTTTGGTGCAGTGGAAGTTGGTGCTGCTCCTGCTTTGAAATTCCGAAAGGGACGAAAATTAGACTGTCTAGCCTTAGCTTTGGCTTTGTCTTGAGGCAGGGCGTGGCCCTTACCTCCTGTAATGTCAGCGATAATTTCTTTCAAACCGGGCCCAAATAAAGTTTGCCCCTTGAAAGGTATATTAAGTAATTTGGACTTAGAAGTTACATCAGCTGACCAGGATTTTAGCCACAGCGCCCTACGTGCCTGAATGGCGAATCCTGAGTTCTTAGCCGTAAGTTTGGTTAAATGTACTACGGCCTCCGAAATGAATGAATTAGCTAGTTTAAGGACTCTAAGCCTGTCCGTAATGTCGTCCAGCGTAGCTGAACTAAGGTTCTCTTCCAGAGACTCAATCCAAAATGCTGCCGCAGCCGTAATCGGCGCGATGCATGCAAGGGGTTGCAATATAAAACCTTGTTGAACAAACATTTTCTTAAGGTAACCCTCTAATTTTTTATCCATTGGATCTGAAAAAGCACAGCTATCCTCCACCGGGATAGTGGTACGCTTAGCTAAAGTAGAAACTGCTCCCTCCACCTTAGGGACCGTTTGCCATAAGTCCCGTGTGGTGGCGTCTATTAGAAACATCTTTCTAAATATTGGAGGGGGTGAGAACGGCACACCGGGTCTATCCCACTCCTTAGTAACAATTTCAGTTAGTCTCTTAGGTATAGGAAAAACGTCAGTACTCGCCGGTACCGCAAAGTATTTATCCAACCTACACAATTTCTCTGGTATTGCAACAGTGTTACAATCATTAAGAGCCGCTAAAACCTCCCCTAGTAATACACGGAGGTTCTCCAATTTAAATTTAAAATTTGAAATATCTGAATCCAATCTGTTTGGATCAGAACCGTCACCCACAGAATGAAGCTCTCCGTCCTCATGCTCTGCAAGCTGTGACGCAGTATCTGACATGGCCCTAGTATTATCAGCGCACTCTGTTCTCACCCCAGAGTGATCACGCTTGCCTCTTAGTTCTGGTAATTTAGCCAAAACTTCGGTCATAACAGTAGCCATATCTTGTAATGTTATCTGTAATGGCCGCCCAGATGTACTAGGCGCCACAATATCACGCACCTCCCGGGCGGGAGATGCAGGTACTGACACGTGAGGCGAGTTAGTCGGCATAACTCTCCCCTCGCTGTTTGGTGAAATTTGTTCAATTTGTACAGATTGGCTTTTATTTAAAGTAGCATCAATACAGTTAGTACATAAATTTCTATTGGGCTCCACCTTGGCATTGGAACAAATGACACAGGTATCTTCCTCTGAATCAGACATGTTTAACACACTAGCAATAAACTTGCAACTTGGTTACAATCTTATTTAACAAAAACGTACTGTGCCTCAAAGAAGCACTAAACGATTAAATGACAGTTGAAATAATGAACTGAAAAAAACAGTTATAGCATCAATCCTTAAAAACAACACAACTTTTAGCAAAGGTTTGTTCCCATTAGTAAAGTAACAATAATTAAATTTGAATCATAAAAATTACAGAGCAACGTTTTTAATCACAGTCAATATATAAGTCTCACAGCTCTGCTGAGAGAATCTACCTCCCTCCAAAGAAGTTTGAAGACCCCTGAGTTCTGTTAGAGATGAACCGGATCATGCAGGAAATACAAGAGTAACTGACTGGAAATTTTTGATGCGTAGCAAAGAGCGCCAAAAACGGCCCCTCCCCCTCACACACAGCAGTGAGAGAGAAACGAAACTGTCACAATTAAAACAAGCAACTGCCAAGTGGAAAAATAATGCCCAAACATTTATTCACTCAGTACCTCAGAAAATGCAAACGATTCTACATTCCAGCAAAAACGTTTAACATAATAAATACCTATTAAAAGGTTTAATGTACTTTAAACAGAGTAATTCCAGTGAAATACCATCCCCAGAATACTGAAGTGTAGAGTATACATACATGTCATTATAACGGTATGGCAGGATTTTCTCATCAATTCCATTCAGAAAATAAAAACTGCTACATACCTCAATGCAGATTCATCTGCCCGCTGTCCCCTGATCTGAAGCTTTTACCTCCCTCAGATGGCCGAGAAACAGCAATATGATCTTAACTACTCCGGTTAAAATCATAGTAAAAACTCTGGTAGATTCTTCTTCAAACTCTGCCAGAGAGGCAATAACACGCTCCGGTGCTATTGTAAAATAACAAACTTTTGATTGAAGTTATAAAAACTAAGTATAATCACCATAGTCCTCTCACACATCCTATCTAGTCGTTGGGTGCAAGAGAATGACTGGGAGTGACGTAGAGGGGAGGAGCTATATGCAGCTCTGCTGGGTGAATCCTCTTGCATTTCCTGTTGGGGAGGAGTTATATCCCAGAAGTAATGATGACCCGTGGACTGATCACACATAACAGAAGAAAAAGGGATTATCTATCGTTTTAAACAATAACAATTCTGGAGTAGACTGTCCCTTTAAGAAGCAGCGGTCATAAGACCACTGCCCCTAAACTCATCCTCCATCTCTGAGACGGTGAACAGCAATCAGCCCGATCGGATACGATCAGGTTGATTGACACCCCCTGCTAGCAGCCGATTGGCCGCAAATGTGCAGGGGGCGGCATTTCACAATCATTTCACTAGAAATGCTTGTGCAATGATAAATGCCGACAGCGTATACTTCTTTATGCCTCCAAAACTTTCCAATCCCCTGCAACCTTTACCAAATAAATCAATGTGGGCACATGGAAGTAAGTGTTATGCATTTAGATGTGACTCTGATCATTTGTGTGCTAGTGACGTTGCATGCAAAGCTATTGACACACAGGGCTAGATTACAAGTGGCGCGCTCGAATTCAAACTAATTTTGCGCTTGTCATATTAGTGAAACTGAAGACCTTGCACAAAAAATGCACACTAAACACAGCATAAATACATAAAAAAATAAGTTACACTCATATATACTCTACCTAATAAAAAATATCAATACAAATATTATACAATATACCTTATAACTGTTTTTTTTATATCACAAGGTGTTTGAATGGAAAGGGCTATAATGGGTTTATACATACAAACATAGAGTATATGAGGGATATTTATCAAGCCGTCAACCGCAAATACGCCGGAATTCCGCAGAGTAATTGTGGCGAGCCTGATTTGACACTTTTATCAAAGCCTACAGACCGGCAAAAGTTGAAATTTGTGATGTAACATACGATCCGCCGGTCTCAATCCGACACAGATCGATGCTTGCGTCATTACAGATGTTCCGAATACAAATTTGGCACTATCTGACACCTTTTGCCATTTATCAAACGTCTAACAGGTACGCTCGCCACTATTCCGGCCCAGCGTACCTGATTTTCAATCCACCACCCTGAAGGCCGCAGATGCTATAGGAATCAATGGGAATCTGAAAGCAGCGAAAGCTTATGTTCGATGCTGCCAGATATCCCATTGATTTCTATGCTAGAATAAAAGTTACGTTTACACCTAATACCCTAGCATAAATCCCGAATCTAAACACCCCTAATCTGCCGCCCCGACATCGCCGCCGCCTACATAATGTTATTATCCCCTATCCCGCCGCTCCCTGACACCGCAACTAAATAAATGTATTAACCCCTATCCCGCCAATCCCGGAGCCCACCGCAACTAAATAAATGTATTAACCCCTATCCCTCCGCTCCCAGAGCCCATCGAAACTAAATAAATATATTAACCCCTATCCTGCTGCTCCCGGAGCCCACCGCAACTCTAATAAAGTTATTAACCCCTATCCCGCCGCTCCCGGACCCCTCCGCAACTCTAATAAAGTTATTAACCCCTATCCCACCGTTCCCGGACCCCTCTGCAACTAAATAAATGTATTAACCCCTAAACCCCTGGCCTACCACATCACTACCACTTACTAAACTTTTTAACCCCTAAACCGCCAGCCCCCCACATCGCCATAAACTAAATTAAGCTATTAACCCCTAAATCTAACAACCCGCTAACTTTACATTAAAATTACCTCATCCCTATCTTATAATAAATTTAAACTTACCTTTAGAATTAAAATAAACTATATTAGACTACTAATTAACCTACCCTATTATACTACAATTACATTAAACTATATTAAACTATTAATTAGCCTACCCTAACCATTATACTAAAAATACATTAAACTACCAATTAAATTAACTATATTACATATTTAAAAACCTAACCCTACTCAAGTTATTTAAATCTACTATAAAGAATTACTAAGTTACAAAAAAATAACAACTAAGTTACACAAAATAAAAAATAAATGATCAAATATTTAAACTAATTACACCTAATCTAATAGCCCTATCAAAATAAAAAAGCCCCCCAAAATAAAAAAAAAACCTAGCCTACAATAAACTATCAATGGCCCTTAAAAGGGCCTTTTTGCGGGGCATTGCCCCAAAGAAACAGCTTTTTTACCTGTAAAAA
>NC_069504.1:530607201-530664701 GCF_027579735.1 Bombina bombina | reverse complement strand
AAGAAAAACTTAAAACATCAGCAGAAGAATCAAACTGAAACAGCTGCCTGAAGAATTTTTCTACCAAAAATTGCTTCTGAAGAAGCAAAAACATCAAAACGGTAGAATTTAGTAAATTAATGTAAAGAAGACCAAGTTGCCGCTTTGCAAATTTGATCAACTGAAGCTTCATTCTTAAAAGCCCACGAAGTGGAGACTGATCTAGTAGAATGAGCTGTAATTCTCTGAGGCGGGGCCTGACCTGACTCCAATAAGCTTGAAGAATCAAAAGCTTAACCAAGAAACCAAGGAAATAGCAGAAGTTTTCTGACCTTCCCTAGGACCAGAAAATATAACAAATAGACTAGAAGTCTTCCTTAAATCTTTAGTAGCTTCAATATAATATTTCAAAGCTCTCACCACATCAAAAGAATGTAAGGATCTTTCCAAAGAATTCTTAGGATTAGGACACAAGGAAGGGACAACAATTTCTCTACTAATGTTGTTAGAATTCACAACCTTAGGAAAAAATTTAAATGAAGTCCGCAAAACCGCCTTATCCTGATGAAAAATCAAAAAAGGAGATTCACAAGAAAGAGCAGATAGCTCAGAAATTATTCTAGCAGAAGAGATGGAAAAAAGGAAGAATACTTTCCAAGAAAGTAGTTAAATGTCCAAAGAATGCATAGGCTCAATATGGAGGAGCCTGTAAAGCCCTCCAAACCAAATTAAGACTCCAAGGAGGAGAGATTGATTTAATGACAGGCTTAAATACGAACTAAAGCCTGTACAAAACAGTGAATATCAGGAAGTTTAGCAATCTTTCTGTGAATAAAACAGAAATTGCAGAGATTTGTTCCTTCAAGGAACTTGCAAAGACCTTATCCAAACCATCCTGAAAAAAAATGAAAAATTCTAGCAACTCTAAAATAATGCCAAGAGAATTTATGAAAAGAATACCATGAAATGTAAGTCTTCCAAACTCGATAATAAATCTCTCAAGAGACAGATTTAAGAGCTTGTATAATAGTATTAATCACCGAGTCAGAAAAACCTCTATGACTTAGCACTAAGTGATCAATTTCCATACTTTCAAATTTAATGATTTGAAAATCTGATGGAAAAACAGACCTTGAAATAGTAGGTCAGGCCCAACAGAAGTGGCCAAGGTTGGCGGCTGAACATCCGAACAAGACCCGCATACCAAAACCTGTCAGGCCATGCTGGAGCCACCAGCAACACAAACAATTGTTCCATGATGATTCTGGAGATCACTCTTGGAGGAAGAATTAGAGGCGGGAAAATATAAGCAGGTTGATTATACCAAGGAAGTGTCAGCGCACCCACTGCGTCCGCCTGAAAATCCCTGAACCTGGACAGACATCTGGGAAGTTTCTTGTTTAGATGAGAGGCCATCAGATCTATCTGTAGAAGACCCCATATCTGAACAATCTGAGAAAACACATCTGGATGGAAGAACCACTCCCCAGGACGTAAAGTCTGACGGCTGAGATAATCCGCCTCCCAATGTCTATACCTGGGATATGCACCGCAGAAATTAGACAGGAGCTGGATTCCACCCAAGCAAGTATCCGAGATACTTCTTCATAGCTTGTGGACTGTGAGTACCACCCTGCTGATTGACAAATGCCACTGTATGTGATATTGTCTGTTTGAAAATAAATGAACAGTTCTCTCTTCAACAGCGACCAAAACTGAAGAGCTCTGAGAATTGCACGGAGTTCTAAAATATTGATTGGTAATCTCACCTCTTGAGATTTCCAAACCCCTTGTGCTGTCAGAGATCCCTAAACAGCTCCCCAACCTGAAAGACTTGCATCTGTAGAGATCATAGTCCAGATTAGCCGAACAAAGAAGCCCCTTGAACTAAACGCTGGTGATTTACCACCACGTCAGAGAGTGTCAAACATTGGGATTTAAGGATATTAATTGTGAAATCTTTGCACAATCCCTGCACCATGGATTCAGCAAACAAAGCCGGAGAGGTCTCATGTGAGAACGAGCAAAGGGAATCACGTCCAATGCTGCAGTCATGAAACCTAAATTTTCCATGCACATAACCACTGAAGAGAATGACTGAGACTGAAAGTGCCAACAGGCTGCAACCACTTTCAAACATCTCTTGTCTGTTAGAGACAGAGTCATGGACACTGAATCTATCTGGAAACCTAAAAAAGTGACCCTTGTCTGAGGAATCAAGAAACTTTTTGGAAAATTGATCCTCCAACCATGTTTCCGAAGAAATGACACTAGTTGATTAGTGTGAGATTCTGCAGAACGGAAAGACTGAGCTAGTACCAAGATATCGTCCAAATAAGGAAACACCGCAATAGCCTGCTCTCTGGTTTCCATAAAGCAGGGCACCAAGAACCTTTAAAAAAGATTATTTGAGCGGTTGCTAAACCAAATGGAAAAGCAACGAATTGGTAACGCTTGTCTAGAAAAGAGAATCTCAGAAACTGATAATGATCTGAATGAATCGGAATATGAAGGTATACATCCTGCAATCCATTGTGGACCGAAAATGTCCTTGCTGAATAAAAGGCAGAACAGTCCTTAAAGTCACCATTTGAAAATTGGTACTCGTATATAACGATTCAAAATTTTCAAATCCAGAATTGGTCTGAATAAAATTTACTTCTTTGGGACAATGAATAGATTTGAATAAAACCCCAGACCTTGTCCCTGAAAAGGTACTGGTATGACTACCCCTGAAACTCCATGTCTGAAACACACTTCAGGAAAGCCTGAGCTTAAACTGGATTTGCTGGGATGTGTGAGAGAAAAAAATCTTCTAACAGGAGGATTTACTCAGAATCCTATTCGAAACCCCTGAGAGACAATACTCTGAAACCATTGATTTTGGACCGAATTTATCCAAAACATTCTTGAAAAAAACCTTAATCTGCCCCCTACCAGCTGAGCTGGAATGAGAGTCACACCTTCATTCAGACTTAGGGGCTGGCTTTTGGTTTCTTAAATGGGTTGGATTTATTCCATTTATTGAAGGTTTCCAATTGGAAACAGATTCCATAGGGAAGGATTAGGTTTTTGTTCCTTATTTGACAAAAATAATTTAGAAGCTTTATATTTACCCTTAGGTCTCTTATTACCTTGGAAAGAAAGAGATAGCAATCTAGACTTAAAAAGTCATATTAGCATTCCAAGATTTAAGCCTCAAAACTCTTGTAGCTAAAAATAGCTGAAGACATAGATCCAACATCAATCTTGATGATATAAAAAAATGGCATCAGAACTGATTAGTATGTTGCAGTAAGCGAACAATACTAGATAAATCAGAATCCAATTCTTGTTGCGCTAAATCTCTAACAAAAAAGTTGATGCAGCTGCAACATCAGCCAAAGAAAATTGCATGCCTGAGACGACCTGAATATAAACAAGCTTTCCTTAGATAAGATACAAGTTTCCTATCTAAAGGAACTTAAGTACTATCTTCCATAGGAATAGAGGTACGTTCAGCAAGAGTAGAAATAGACCCATCAACTTTGAGGATCTTTTCCCAAAACTCTATAAAAATTGTTGGTAAAAGGATACAATTTTTTAAACCTTGAAGAAGGAATAAAAGAAGTAACCAGCTAATTCCATTCCTTAGAAATCATAACAGAAATAGCATCAGGAACAGGAAAAAACCTCTGGAGTAACCACAGGAGGTTTAAAAACAGATTTTACTAGTTCTAATATCAAGAAGACTAGTTTCCACGATATCCAAAATAATTAACACTTCTTTAACAAAGAACGAAAATACTTCATTTTAAATAAATAAGTAGATTTGTTAGTGTCAATATCTGAGGAAAGATCTTCTGAATCAGATAGATCCTCATCAGAAGAGGATAATTCATTATGTTGTCAGTCGTTTGAAATTTCATCAACCTTATGAGAAGTTTTAAAAGACCTTTATATTAATTAGAAGGCAGAATAGCAGACAAAGCCTTCTGAACAGAATCAGAAACAAATTCTTTAAATTTCATAGGTATAACATGTACATTAAAAATTGAAAGAACAACAACAGGAAATGTACTATTTACTGATGGACACAATATCTGCATGTAAAACTTTATCATGATAACCAATACAATGACATTCATAAATATAATGCACTTAGCTTTAGTAGAACCGACATCAGGCAGCAAAGTTCCAACAGATACTTCTGAGGCAGGATCAGATTGAAACATCTTGCAAAATGTAAAATAAAAAACAACATATAAAGCAAAATTTGTCAATTTCCTTATATGACAGTTTCAGGAATGGGAAAAAAATGCAAACAGCATAGCCCTCTGACATAGAAAAAGGCAAGAGGCAAATAGCAATGGGGTATTAAATTAATGAAAAAATTTGGCGCAAAGTATGACGCACAACGTAACTGAATTTTTTTTGGCGCCAACAATATCCGGCAATGACACACTTGCGTCACTAACGACGCAAACGTGTAAAAGGCTTCGGCGTCAACTACGATGCCGGAAATTACGAACTTGCGTCAACGGACGTACTTTTCGCACCAAAAAATTATCGCGCCAAAGATGACGCAATAAAGTCTAGCATTTAGCGCACCCGTGGGCCTAGTACTGCCTGCAATTTGAAGTAATCAATTGAAAGAAAGACTAAACCCCAGGTAAGAAAAATATTTCTTAATATGTTTAGTTTCCCTAAATATGAAACGGACAGTCTGCACATTTGCACAAGGAAATACATGAACCTGACTCATGGCAAATATGAGTACAATACATATATTTAGAACTTTATATAAATGCATAAAGTGCCAGACCATAGCTGGGGTGTCTTAAGTAATAAAAAACATACTTACCAAAAAAGACACCCATCCACATATAGCAGATAGACAAACCAGTACTGAAACAGCTATCAGTAGAGGTAATGGTATATGAGAGTATATCGTCGATCTGAAAAGGGAGGTAGGAAATGAATCTCTACGACCGATAACAGAGAACCTATGAACTAGACCCCCGTTAGGTAAATCATTGCATTCAATAGGTGATACTCTCTTCACGTCCCTCTGACATTCTCTGTACTCTGAGAGGAATCGGGCTTCAAAATGCTGAGAAGCACATGTCAACGTAAAAATCTAAGCACAAACTTTCTTCACCACCTCCATAGGAGGCAAAGTTTGTAAAACTGAATTGTGTGTGTTGCGAGGGGTGTATTTATAGGCATTTAAGGTTTGGGAAACTTTTTCCATCCTGGTAGGATTGTATATCCCATACGTCACAAGCTCATGGACTCTTGCCAATTACATGAAAGAAAAAGGATTGCAAGAAATGTAAAGGACACTGTATAGAGAAGCTTTCTACCTATTGACTAAAATATTCATTATTAAATATACTGGATCAACACACTCTTAAGCTATATCTTGGATAATTCTAAAATATAATGCACAAATCACTAAACGACATTCACTTTGTAAGTTTTGGAATTCAAAGACCTCTCAAGTGTGTTGGTTATTTCCAATGCCCATCTTTAAGGTCAACTGAATAAACCATGATGTTTAGTGAAACATTGCTATAAAATAACATAATTTAAGGAAATTATTACAGAATATTATAAGTGCATAGCTGATAAAGAGAGAAAGAAGTAACAGACTAACAGGGAGAGCAAGAAAAGGTATTTTATTGAGAAAATGAGAAATAAAAAGAATAAAACAACATGAATAGAAATACTAAAATAACTGCAAAAAATGAAATACTAGAATAACTGCTTTAATCTAACAAGTAAAAACAAATATTTACTAATCCAATGTTATCATAAGGGCTATTTAGTCAATAGCATAACAAAATACTGGGTCCGTCCCTCTACAGCTGTCTCTATTTTTTTGAATGAAGAGAACAGATGCAAAATAGTAAAGAAATTAGATTTTTTGTTTAGGTGACAGTATATGGAATAAATTGAGAAATATGAGAAGAGACACTCACCTAGATTATAAGTTTTGAGCGCTATAGGGAAAGTAAAGAACGCAACAAAAGTTAAAAAAAAACCTGGCTTGCGGGGGCGATAGAGATTTTGAGCTCCATACCGCACCAAAAACAAGCTGTGTTTTGACATGCTCGTGCACGGTTTCCCCATAGACATCAATGAGTAGAGCCGCAAAAAAAAAGTCTAAAACCTGCGATCGCGGAAGCAAAAGCTCCGTAATGTAGCCCCATTGATGTCTATGGGGAAAAAGAAAATACAGTTTAAACCTAACACCCTAACATAAACCCCACCTCTAAACACCCCTAATCTGTTGCCCCTGACATCGCAGACGCTGCCTACAGTTATTAACCCCTAATCTGCCACTCCCAATATCGCTGCCACCTAAATAAAATTATTAACCCCTAATGTGCAGCTCCTGATATCGCCGCCACTATACTAAAGTTATTAACCCCTATTCTGCCACTCCCCAACATCGCCGCAACAATATTAAAGTTAGTTACCCCTATCCCACCGCTCCCCAACATCGCCACAACTAAATAAAGTTATTAACCCCTAAACCTCTGGCCTCCCACATCACTACCACTAAATAAACCTATTAACCCCTAAAATGCCAGCCCCCACATCGAAACAACCTAAATTAAACTATATTAACCCCTAAACCTAACCCTAACACCCCCTAACTTTAACATAATGAAATTAGATCTAAACTAAATTTACAATTATTAACTAAATAATTCCTATTTAAAACTAAATACTTACCTGTGAAATAAAACCTAAGGTAGCTACAATATAACTAATAGTTATATTGTAGCTATCTTAGGTTTTATTTTTATTTCACAGGTAAGTTTGTATTTATTTTAACTAGGTAGACTAGTTAGTAAATAGTTATCAACTATTTAGTAACTACCTAGCTAATATAAATACAAACTTACCTGTGAAATAAAACCTAACCTGCCTTACACTAAAACCTAACATTACGAAAAATAAAAAAAACTAGCATTACAAAAAATAAAAAAACCTACCATTACAAAAAAAAACAATGAAATTATCCAAAAAAATTAAGATTATTCCTATTCTAATAACCTTTTTTTAAAAAAAAACAACCCCAAAATAAAAAAAGCTTAATCTAGAATAAGCTACCAAGGGCCCTTAAAAGGCTTTTTGGGGGCCCTTAAAAGGGCCTTTTGTAGGGCATTGTCCTAAGTTAAACAGCTCTTTTACTAAAAAAAACACCCCCTAAAAATATACATTACACAAAATAACAAATTATCAAAAATAAAAAAATTATTCCTATTCTAATACCCATAAAAAAACACCCCAAAATAAAAAAAATAATCTAGAATGAGCTACCAATGGCCCGTAAAAGGGTCTTTTGTAGGGCATTGTCCTATAGAAATCAGCTCTGTTTATGAAAAAAAATTACAAACCCCCACTAACATTACAAACCCCCCCAAACCCACAAAATAAAAAAAACTATCTAAAAAACCTAAGCTACCCATTGCCCTGAAAAGAGCATTTGTATGGGCATTGCCCTTAAAATGGCATTTAGCTCTTTTACTGCCCAGACCCTAAACAAAAAAACACCCAAAAAAACTTTAAAAAAGCCTAACTCTAACCCCCTAACGATCCACTTACAGTTATTGAAGTCCCGCTTGAACGATCTTCATCCCGGAGTTGAAGTCCTGATCCAGGCGGCGAGAAGTCTTCATCCAGGAGGCCTTTTCAATCTTCATCCCGGCGGCAAAGTCCTGATCCAAGCAGCGATAAGTCCTTATCCAGGTGGCCTCTTCAATCTTCATCCAGGCGGCAACTTCTATCTTGATCCCGGAGGCGCGGAGCGGGTCCATCCTGAAGACATCCGGCGCGGAGCATCCTCTTCATGCAGTCACCGCCGTACACTGAATCTTCAATGCAAGGGACATAATTCAAGATGACGTCCCTTTCATTCCTATTGGCTGAAAAATTAGAATCAGCCAATAGGAATTAGGGCTGCTAAAATCCTATTGGCTGTTCAAATCAGCCAATAGGATTTAAGCAGCTCTCATTCTATTGGCTAATTCGAATACACTGGGCTACTGAAGGATGAGACAGAGCCTGTAGCTGAACGCAATTTTGATCTGTGTTGCTCCATAAGAGGTAAATGCATGGTTACCGATGTCTATGAATAGCCCAGAAAGGTTACCTTCACCTGAGGAGATAAATAACTCTTTGCCACATTTACTTTCTAGTCATGAACTTGAAGGCAATGAAGTACCTTGTTGGCAAGAGTCTCTCTATGCCCTAAACTCTTACTACATCTAGCAGAGCTCCTAGAACTTTTGTAAATAATCTGGAAGCTATAGCTAACCCAAAGGAAAGAACTAAAAAAGTAAATTTATGCTTACCTGATAAATTGATTTCTTTTACGATATGACGAGTCCACAGATTTCATCCTTACTTGTGGGATATTAAAGGGACAGTATACACTCATTTTCATATAACTGCATGTAATAGACACTACTATGAAGAATAAGATGCACAGATACTGCTATAAAAATCCAGTATAAAATGGTTTAAAAACGTACTTAGAAGCTTTCAGTTTAGTTCTGTTGAAAAGGCAGTCGGAAAGCCCACTGCAAGTGGGAAATAAGACCCCCCCCTTCTTTTGCATATGAAAAGAACCTTTACACAAACAGGAGCAAGCTGGAGAAGGTAGCTGACGGTATTCAAATACAACTTTGGGGCTTGGTTAGGAGTCTGAAAATCAGAGCAATGTTATTTAAAAATAAGCAAAATTATACATTTTTTAAAAAAAAAACTTTATGGGCTTTATAAATAGATCATCTACAAAACATTTATGCAAAGAAAAAATGAGTGTATAATGGCCCTTTAACCTCCTGCTAACAGGAAGTGGCAAAGAGCACCACAGCAGAGCTGTATATATAGCCCCTCCCTTCCCCTCCACCTCCAGTCATTCGGCCGAAGGTTATAGGAAGAAAAAAGGAAAGGCTAAAAGGTGCAGAGGTGACTAAAGTTTACAAAAAATATAAAGAAAAAACTGTCTCAAAAGAACAGGGTGCACCGTGGACTCGTCATATCGTAAAATAAATCAATTTATCAGGTAAGCATAAATTTACTTTTCTTTTACAAAGATATGACGAGTCCACGGATTTCATCCTTACTTGTTGGAGACCAAAACCAAAGTAATAGGACATGGATGAAAGGGAGGAACAAGACAGGAACCTAAATGGAAGGCACCACTGCTTGAAGAACCTTTCTCCCAAAAATAGCCTCAGAAGAAGCAAAAGTATCAAATTTGGAAAATTTGGAAGAAGTATGAAGGGACGACCAAGTCACAGTCTTACAAATCTGTTCAACAGATGCATCGTTTTTAAAAGCCCATGTGGAAGCCACAGCCCTAGTAGAATGAGCCGTAATTATTTCAGGAGGCTGCTGTCCAGCAGTCTCATATGCCAGGCGGATGATACTTCTCAGCCAAAAAGAAAGAGAGGTAGCCATAGCTTTCTGAACCCTACGCTTTCCAGAATAAACAATGATTAAAGAAGATGATTGACGGAAATCCTTAGTTGCCTGTAAGTAAAACTTTAAGGCACGGACCACGTCCAAGTTATGTAACAGACGCTCCTTCTTAGAAGAAGGATTAGGACACAAAGAAGGAACAACAATCTCTTGATTAATGTTCTTATTCGAAACAACCTTAGGAAGAAATCCAGGTTTGGTACGTAAAACTACCTTATCAGAATGAAACATGAGATAAGGAGAATCACACTGTAGTGCTGAAAGCTCAGAAACTCTTCGAGCAGAGGAAATAGCAACTAAAAACAGAACTTTCCAAGATAACAATTTGATATCCATGGAATGCATAGGTTCAAACGGAACCCCTTGAAGAACTCGAAGAACTAAATTCAAACTCCAGGGAGGAGTAATGGGTCTATATACAGGCTTAATTCTAGATAGAGCCTGACAAAAAGACTGAACATCTGGCACATTTGCCAAACGCTTGTAAAACAGAATTGACAAAGCTGAAATTTGACCCTTTAAGGAACTCGCTGATAACCCTTTATCCAATCCTTCTTGGAGAAAAGACAGAATCCTAGGAATCCTAACTTTACTCCATGAGTAACCCTTGGATTCACACCAATAAATATATTTACGCCATATCTTAGTAAATTTTATGAGTGGCGCTACCAAGCTGAGGGTACGAATAAAAATTCCTTAAATAAGTTTGTATATATATTAATTACCATGTATCACACTTAGAGTCAATACTCTAAAGATAATGTTGTATAGCTTAAAATTGGCTTATATATGTATAACAAATCACAATGAATGAATCGTATATAAATAAACAAATATTTATTCAGTTACCCAATACTGATTCATTGTTATATTAGTGTTAAACGATATATTGAAACATATAAATAGTAACAAGTTGTGGCCACAACTAGTAGAGTTAAAAACAATTTCCCTACTAAAAGTCAATACCTTTATTGATGCTAGATTCGCTCAGATAATTGCCTTATACCTAAAAATAATACGTGCAATAATTTTATATACAATGTGCAAAGTCAAGGACAAAAAATTGTTTGCCAAATTTCAATGTCGTTTAAAAATAATGAAAAAATATAAAGTGACCAATATATATTTGGTATTTGCCGGCTTATAAAGTTTCAAAAAATAAAGAATAAAAAGTGTTTGTGTTGAACTCTGAATTAATCCTTTAAAGTGAGGTATTGGTAGTCCATTTAGTGGATAGTCTCTGGTTCAGTCCTAACAAACTTACGCCTAGATTTAGAGTTTGGCGTTAGCCGTCAAAACCAGCGTTAAGGGCTCCTAACGCTGGTTTTGGGCTACCGCTGGTATTTAGAGTCAGTCAGGAAAGGGTCTAACACTCACTTTGCAGCCGCGACTTTTCCATACCGCAGATCCCCCTACGCCATTTGCGTATCCTATCTTTTCAATGGGATCTTTCTAACGCCGGTATTTAGAGTCTTGGCTGAAGTGAGCATTAGAAATCCAACGACAAGACTCCAGCCGCAGAGAAAAGCCAGGAGTTAAGAGCTTTCTGGGTTAACGCCGGTTCATAAAGCTCTTAACTACTGTGCTCTAAAGTACACTAACACCCATAAATTACCTATGTACCCCTAAACCGAGGCCCCCCCACAATGCCGCCACTCTAATAAAAAAATTTAACCCCTAATCTGCCGACTGCACACCGCCGCAACCTACGTTATCCCTAACTAAATAAATTAACTCTTATTGAATAAATGAATCCTATTTAAAGCTAAATGCTTACCTGTAAAATAAACCCTAATATAGCTACAATATAAATTATAATTACATTGCAGCTATTTTAGGATTTATATTTATTTTACAGGCAACTTTGTATTTATTTTAACCAGGTACAATAGCTATTAAATAGTTAATAACTATTTAATAGCTACCTAGTTAAAATAATTACAAAATTACCTGTAAAATAAATCCTAACCTAAGTTACAATTAAACCTAACACTACACTATCAATAAATTAATTAAATAAAATACCTACAATTATCTACAATTAAACCTAACACTACACTATCAATAAATAAATTAAATACAAATAAATACACTAACTAAAGTACAAAAAATAAAAAAAGATCTAAGTTACAAAAAATAAAAAAATATTTACAAACAACAATTTTGAGCTAATTACACCTACTCTAAGCCCCCTAATAAAATAACAAAGCCCCCAAAATAAAAAAATACCCTACCCTATTCTAAAATATAAATAGAAAAGCTCTTTTACCTTACCATCCCTTAAAAGGGCCTTTTGCAGGGGCATGCCCCAAAGAATTCTGCCCTTTTGCCTGAAAAAAAAAAGAAGACTTCGGAGCCTCCTCTGGACTAATCGGTGATACCCGGCGTGGTGAAGACAAGGTAGGAAGATCTTCAGGGGCTTAGTGTTAGGTTTATTTAAGGGGGGTTTGGGTTAGATTAGGGGTATGTGGGTGGTGGGTTGTAATGTTGGGGGGGGGTATTGTATTTATTTTTTACACCTACTCTAAGCCCCCTAATAAAATAACAAAGCCCCCAAAATAAAAAAATGCCCTACCCTATTCTAAAATATAAATAGAAAAGCTCTTTTACCTTACCAGCCCTTAAAAGGGCCTTTTGCGGGGCATGCCCCAAAGAATTCTGCCCTTTTGCCTGAAAAAAAAGAAGACTTCGGAGCCTCCTCTGGACCGATCGGTGATACCCGGCGTGGTGAAGACAAGGTAGGAAGATCTTCAGGGGCTTAGTGTTAGGTTTATTTAAGGGGGGTTTGGGTTAGATTAGGGGTATGTGGGTGGTGGGTTGTAATGTTGGGGGGGTATTGTATTTTTTTTTTCAGGCAAAAGGGCAGAATTCTTTGGGGCATGCACCGCAAAAGGCCCTTTTAAGGGCTGGTAAGGTAAAAGAGCTTTTCTATTTATATTTTAGAATAGGATAGGGCATTTTTTTATTTTGGGCGGCTTTGTTATTTTATTAGGGGGCTTAGAGTAGGTGTAATTAGCTTAAAATTGTAATATTTTTATAATGTTTGTAAATATTTTTTTATTTTTTATAACTTAGTTCTTTTTTTATTTTTTGTAACTTAGATTTAATTTATTTATTGATAGTGTAGTGTTAGGTTTAATTGTAGATAATTGTAGGTATTTTATTTAATTAATTTATTGATAGTGTAGTGTTAGGTTTATATGTAACTTAGGTTAGGATTTATTTTACAGGTAATTTTGTAATTATTTTAACTAGGTAGCTATTAAATAGTTATTAACTATTTAATAGCTATTGTACCTGGTTAAAATAAATACAAAGTTGCCTGTAAAATAAATATAAATCCTAAAATAGCTACAATATAATTATAATTTATATTGTAGCTATATTAGGGTTTATTTTACAGGTAAGTATTTAGCTTTAAATAAGATTCATTTATTTAATAAGAAATAATTTATTTCGTTAGATAAAAATTATATTTAACTTAGGGGGGTGTTAGTGTTAGTGTTAGACTTAGCTTTAGGGGTTAATAAATGTAATAGAGTAGCGGTGATGTCCGGTCGGCAGATTAGGGGTTAATAATTGTAGGTAGGTGGCGGCGACGTTGGGGGCGGCAGATTAGGGGTTAATAAATATAATATAGGGGTCGGCGGTATTAGGGGCAGCAGATTAGGGGTACATAGGGATAACGTAGGTGGCGGCGGTGTGCGGTCAGCAGATTAGGGGTTAAAAATAATATGCAGGGGTCAGCGATAGCGGGGGCGGCAGATTAGGGGTTAATAAGTGTAAGGTTAGGGGTGTTTAGACTCGGGGTTCATGTTAGGGTGTTAGGTGCAGACTTAGGAAGTGTTTCCCCATAGGAAACAATGGGGCTGCGTTAGGAGCTGAACGCTGCTTTTTTGCAGGTGTTAGTTTTTTTTTCAGCTCAAACGGCCCCATTGTTTCCTATGGGGGAATTGTGCACAAGCATGTTTTTTAAGCTGGCCGCGTCCGTAAGCACCGCCGGTATTGAGAGTTGCAGTGGCGGTAAATATGCTATACGCTCCCTTTTTGGAGCCTAACGCAGCACTTCTGTGAACTCTAAATACCAGCGGTATTTAAAAGGTGCGGGGGTAAAATACACGCGTAGCTAACGCACCCCTTTGGCCGCAGAACTCTAAATCTAGCCGTTAGTGTGTCTGCTTATGCAGCGTGAGAAACTTAAGATGAACAGTCTCAGTTATGTGCAAGTGAGCGGGTTTGTTACCCTGCAGTTTAAAAGATTGTGATGATGTGCAGATATTATAATCCGATAAGAACAATAATGTGTATGCTGGTATTGAGATCCGGTTAGGACATATTAGGCTTCAGTGCGGCTTTATACTTCTGCTGTTAGACAGACTTACCTGGCTGTGTTCCCTGACCAGCGGTTAGTGCCGTACGCGGTGGAATTACTCACAGCTGCTTCACTGCCTTTAACAGCCTCAGTCCGTATGTTTACCGCTAGCTTGTCTGTAGGGGCAGTTTGAATGCCGTTTTCTTAATCCTCCCGGTCACGAGTTGATAAAGGCACTACTGGTGCTGAAACGCGTAGAAAGGAGATTCTTGTGGAGTCATCAAACTTTTCCTACTGACAAACCAACCTCAAAGACCCGGACGACTCGTGAGTAAAAGCACACCAGATGACAGCCCACACTAGAGCAGCTCCTACATCACATCTCAGCCTATAGACATAGTATTGCGCTTAAAGAAATAGAAACCTTCAATACAAGGTACAGAATAAAGTTTAAAATTAATAGACAATTATTTGTCCCATTAAATGTAAAAAGGTGCTCTTATCCTACACCTTGTGTATAAGTGACTGTGAAACTGTGTGTCCCCTGGCCATGAAATTTATGTATAATGTAATGTAGCTTGTGGGCCATGTGAATGCCAGAACATACTTACCTGTAAACACTCACTCTATTGTGCTTACCCAGCTTCAGGATACCTGCTTCCAGAAGAGGAGCTCATCTTGAGTAATATTAACCAACGCAGAATTTAAGGAAGGAGTACAAACTAGCAAGAGGAGGCTGCAGGACAAGTCCCAGCAACACCTGTGGCAGACAAGTGACAAACTCTCGCAGGAGAATTACTCTGCCTTTTGTATTCCTTTATACCCCTTTGTCCTATTCCCGGCTCTCTGAGGGAGATACTGAGTCTCACATTGGTCAGAGAACCCCTATCAAAATTTAAATTGAAACACTTTAAATGTTCACCCTCCCCTGTGGAAGCAAAAATATGACTGGAGTATACAGGGAAGAGGGAGGGATTAAAAGCTCTTAGTATATTCTATATTTTTTGCCTGCCTCCTAGAGGACTGGAGTTTAATCCCACTTGCTCGTGGACTCTAACTACCTTAAAGAAAGAAAAAATACTCAAAAAAACAAAAAACATCCAAGTAAGTACTGCATATTTTCTTATTTTGTGGACTGGTGAGTAAGTTGAAAAGCCAAACTGGATATCCCTCCAATTTGCTGTTATTCCGGAGTTGATGATTAGTATGACATGTACGTTTGTGCATACTGATTTTTTGGAACAATATAAACATAAATAGAAGGCCTTACTCCTGGTTTGTATTTAATTTCTGTCTTTGAAATCTGGTCTTAAAAGGACATGAAACTTAAAAATGTTATCAGTTCTGTATAGAAAAGAATGTTTCAAAATGTATTACAGTACTTTCATTTTTTAAAAGGATGTTAATTCTGTACAAATAAACCAACTTTTTTTTGTGAGAGTTTTCCCATCAGCCAGTGAGCAGTACAGTCCCAGGATCCTATTGTTCATGCTGAACTACTGCTCTTTCTTATATAATATGAGAGAGAGAGAGAGAGAGAGAGAGAGGAGAGAGAGGGAGAGAGAAGAGAAGAGAGAGAGAGAGAGAGAGACAGAGAGAGAGAGAGAGAAACATTGTCTCTTAGAAAAGAAAAGTAAGAAAAAAAAAATCTTGATTTTAACACTAGGGAAATACTATTTACAATATCACCTCTTTGTATATGACAGTTTATCTTGCTAATTTAACTATGACACAATGTTCTTGGCAAGTTTTAATTTGGTACAGTAAATGTGGCTAATTTCATTGGCAGATTGTAGCTTTCATATTTCAACATTGTGCAATTTACTTGGTCTATTTAAACATGGCACACTATCTGTAATATTTAATTAAAGCTCTCCCACAATCAATGTATCTGGCAACTTTTACAGTGGAACTTTAAAGGGCCAGTAAACCTAGGAAATGATGCTATATAATTCTGCACGTATATAACATTAGCTTAGCTCCAGATTTCAAAAGTAAATAGTTAAAAAGAAATCACGCAAAGAAAAACAGAATTTATGCTTACCTGATAAATTACTTTCTCCAACGGTGTGTCCGGTCCACGGCGTCATCCTTACTTGTGGGATATTCTCTTCCCCAACAGGAAATGGCAAAGAGCCCAGCAAAGCTGGTCACATGATCCCTCCTAGGCTCCGCCTACCCCAGTCATTCGACCGACGTACAGGAGGAAATATGCATAGGAGAAACCATATGATACCGTGGTGACTGTAGTTAGAGAAAATAATTCATCAGACCTGATTAAAAAACCAGGGCGGGCCGTGGACCGGACACACCGTTGGAGAAAGTAATTTATCAGGTAAGCATAAATTCTGTTTTCTCCAACATAGGTGTGTCCGGTCCACGGCGTCATCCTTACTTGTGGGAACCAATACCAAAGCTTTAGGACACGGATGAAGGGAGGGAGCAAATCAGGTCACCTAAATGGAAGGCACCACGGCTTGCAAAACCTTTCTCCCAAAAATAGCCTCTGAAGAAGCAAAAGTATCAAATTTGTAAAATTTGGCAAAAGTGTGCAGTGAAGACCAAGTCGCTGCCTTACATATCTGGTCAACAGAAGCCTCGTTCTTGAAGGCCCATGTGGAAGCCACAGCCCTAGTGGAATGAGCTGTGATTCTTTCAGGAGGCTGCCGTCCGGCAGTCTCATAAGCCAATCGGATAATGCTTTTAAGCCAAAAAGAAAGAGAGGTAGAAGTTGCTTTTTGACCTCTCCTTTTACTAGAATAAACAACAAACAAAGAAGATGTTTGTCTGAAATCTTTAGTAGCCTCTAAATAGAATTTTAGAGCACGGACTACGTCCAAATTGTGTAACAAACGTTCCTTCTTTGAAACTGGATTCGGACACAAAGAAGGTACAACAATCTCCTGGTTAATATTTTTGTTGGAAACAACTTTCGGAAGAAAACCAGGCTTAGTACGCAAAACCACCTTATCTGCATGGAACACCAGATAGGGCGGAGAACACTGCAGAGCAGATAACTCAGAAACTCTTCTAGCAGAAGAAATTGCAACCAAAAACAAAACTTTCCAAGATAATAACTTAATATCTACGGAATGTAAGGGTTCAAACGGAACCCCTTGAAGAACTGAAAGAACTAGATTAAGACTCCAGGGAGGAGTCAAATGTCTGTAAACAGGCTTGATTCTAACCAGAGCCTGAACAAACGCTTGAACGTCTGGCACAGCTGCCAGCCTTTTGTGAAGTAAAACAGATAAAGCAGAGATCTGTCCCTTCAGAGAACTTGCAGATAATCCTTTCTCCAAACCTTCTTGTAGAAAGGATAAAATCTTAGGAATTTTTATCTTGTTCCATGGGAATCCTTTAGATTCACACCAACAGATATATTTTTTCCATATTTTATGGTAAATCTTTCTAGTTACAGGCTTTCTAGCCTGAATAAGAGTATCTATTACGGAATCTGAAAACCCACGCTTTGATAAAATCAAGCGTTCAATCTCCAAGCAGTCAGTTGGAGGGAAACCAGATTCGGATGTTCGAATGGACCTTGAACCAGAAGGTCCTGTCTCAAAGGTAGCTTCCATGGTGGAGCCGATGACATATTCACCAGGTCTGCATACCAAGTCCTGCGTGGCCACGCAGGAGCTATCAAGATCACCGAAGCCCTCTCCTGATTGATCCTGGCTACCAGCCTGGGAATGAGAGGAAACGGTGGGAATACATAAGCTAGGTTGAAGGTCCAAGGAGCTACTAGTGCATCCACTAGAGTCGCCTTGGGATCCCTGGATCTGGACCCGTAGCAAGGAACCTTGAAGTTCTGACGAGACGCCATCAGATCCATGTCTGGAATGCCCCATAATTGAGTTATTTGGGCAAAGATTTCCGGATGGAGTTCCCACTCCCCCGGATGGAAGGTCTGACGACTCAGAAAATCCGCTTCCCAATTTTCCACTCCTGGGATGTGGATTGCAGACAAGTGGCAGGAGTGATCCTCCGCCCATTGAATTATCTTGGTCACTTCCTCCATCGCCAGGGAACTCCTTGTTCCCCCCTGATGGTTGATATATGCAACAGTCGTCATGTTGTCTGATTGAAACCTTATGAATTTGGCCTTTGCCAGATGAGGCCAAGCTTTGAGAGCATTGAATATCGCTCTCAGTTCCAGAATGTTTATCGGGAGAAGAGATTCTTCCTGAGACCATAGACCCTGAGCTTTCAGGGGTTCCCAGACCGTGCCCCAGCCCACCAGACTGGCGTCGGTCGTGACAATGACCCACTCTGGTCTGCGGAAGCTCATTCCCTGTGACAGGTTGTCCAGGATCAGCCAACGGAGTGAATCTCTGGTCCTTTGATCTACTTGAATCGTCGGAGACAAGTCTGTATAATCCCCATTCCACTGTCTGAGCATGCACAGTTGTAATGGTCTTAGATGAATTCGCGCAAAAGGAACTATGTCCATTGCTGCAACCATCAATCCTATTACTTCCATGCACTGCGCTATAGAAGGATGAAGAACAGAATGAAGTACTTGACAAGAGCTTAGAAGTTTTGATTTTCTGACTTCTGTCAGAAAAATCCTCATTTCTAAGGAATCTATTATTGTTCCCAAGAAGGGAACTCTTGTTGACGGGGACAGAGAACTTTTTTCTATGTTCACTTTCCATCCGTGAGATCTGAGAAAGGCTAGAACGATGTCCGTATGAGCCTTTGCTTTTGACAGAGACGATGCTTGAATCAGGATGTCGTCCAAGTAAGGTACTACTGCAATGCCCCTTGGTCTTAGAACCGCTAGAAGGGACCCTAGTACCTTTGTGAAAATTCTGGGAGCAGTGGCTAATCCGAATGGAAGTGCCACAAACTGGTAATGCTTGTCCAGAAAAGCGAACCTTAGGAACTGATGATGTTCCTTGTGGATAGGAATATGTAGGTACGCATCCTTTAAATCCACCGTGGTCATAAATTGACCTTCCTGGATGGTAGGAAGGATCGTTCGAATGGTTTCCATTTTGAACGATGGAACCCTGAGAAATTTGTTTAGGATTTTGAGATCCAAAATTGGTCTGAATGTTCCCTCTTTTTTGGGAACTATGAACAGGTTGGAGTAAAACCCCATCCCTTGTTCTCCTATTGGAACTGGATGAATTACTCCCATCTTTAACAGGTCTTCTACACAATGTAAGAATGCCTGTCTTTTTATTTGGTTTGAAGATAATTGAGACCTGTGGAACCTTCCCCTTGGGGGTAGTTCCTTGAATTCCAGGAGATAACCTTGAGAAACTATTTCTAGTGTCCAAGGATCCTGAACATCTCTTGCCCAAGCCTGAGCAAAGAGAGAAAGTCTGCCCCCCACCAGATCCGGTCACGGATCGGGGGCCATCCCTTCATGCTGTTTTGGTAGATGTGGCAGGCTTCTTGGCCTGCTTACCCTTGTTCCAGCCTTGCATCGGTCTCCAGGCTGGTTTGGGTTGAGAAGTATTACCCTCTTGCTTAGAGGATGTAGAATTAGAGGCTGGTCCGTTTCTGCGAAAGGGACGAAAATTAGGCTTATTTTTAGCCTTAAAGGACCTATCCTGAGGAAGGGCGTGGCCCTTTCCCCCAGTGATGTCTGAAATAATCTCTTTCAAATCAGGACCAAACAGTGTTTTACCCTTGAAAGGGATGTTAAGCAATTTTGTCTTGGAAGACACATCCGCTGACCAAGACTTTAGCCAAAGCGCTCTGCGCGCCACGATAGCAAACCCTGAATTTTTCGCCGCTAATCTAGCTAATTGCAAAGCGGCATCTAAAATAAAAGAGTTAGCCAATTTAAGTGCTTGAACTCTGTCCATAACCTCCTCATACGAAGATTCTTTATTGAGCGACTTTTCTAGTTCTTCGAACCAGAAACACGCTGCCGTAGTGACAGGAACAATGCATGAAATTGGTTGTAGAAGGTAACCTTGCTGAACAAACATCTTTTTAAGCAAACCCTCTAATTTTTTATCCATAGGATCTTTAAAAGCACAACTATCTTCTATAGGAATAGTAGTGCGTTTGTTTAGAGTTGAAACCGCCCCCTCGACCTTGGGGACTGTCTGCCATAAGTCCTTTCTGGGGTCGACTATAGGAAATAATTTCTTAAATATAGGGGGAGGAACAAAAGGTATGCCGGGCCTTTCCCACTCCTTATTTACTATGTCCGCCACCCGCTTGGGTATAGGAAAAGCATCGGGGGGCACCGGAACCTCTAGGAACTTGTCCATCTTACATAATTTCTCTGGAATGACCAAATTGTCACAATCATCCAGAGTAGATAATACCTCCTTAAGCAGTGCGCGGAGATGTTCTAGTTTAAATTTAAATGTTACAACATCAGGTTCAGCTTGCTGAGAAATTTTTCCTGAATCTGAAATTTCTCCCTCAGACAAAACCTCCCTCCTGGCCCCTTCAGATTGGTGTGAGGTTATGTCAGAACAGTTATCATCAGCGTCCTCTTGCTCTTCAGTGTTTAAAACAGAGCAATCGCGCTTTCTCTGATAAGTAGGCATTTTGGATAAAATGTTAGCAATAGAATTATCCATTACAGCCGTTAATTGTTGCATGGTAATAAGTATGGGCGCACTAGATGTACTAGGGGCCTCTTGTGTGGGCAAAACTGGTGTAGACACAGAAGGGGATGATGCAGTACCATGCTTACTCCCCTCATTTGAGGAATCATCTTGGGCAATATCAGTATCTGTGGCATCATTGTCCCTACTTTTTTTGGACACTATGTCACAATCATCACATATATTTAAATGGGGAGAAACCTTGGCTTTCATACATATAGAACATCGCTTATCTGATGGTTCAGACATGTTAAACAGGCTTAAACTTGTCAACAAAGCACAAAAAACGTTTTAAAATAAAACCGTTACTGTCACTTTAAATTTTAAACTGAACACACTTTATTACTGAATATGTGAAAAAGTATGAAGGAATTGTTCAAAATTCACCAAATTTTCACCACAGTGTCATAAAGCCTTAAAAGTATTGCACACCAAATTTGAAAGCTTTAACCCTTAAAATAACGGAACCGGAGCCGTTTTTACATTTAACCCCTATACAGTCCCAGGTATCTGCTTTGCTGAGACCCAACCAAGCCCAGAGGGGAATACGATACCAAATGACGCCTTCTATAAGCTTTTTCAGTGGTTCTTAGCTCCTCACACATGCATCTGCATGCCTTGCTCTCCAAAAACAACTGCGCATTAGTGGCGCGAAAATGAGGCTCTGCCTATGACTAGAAAAGGCCCCCATCTGAAAAAGGTGTCCAATACAGTGCCTGCCGTTTTTTTTTAAACAATCCCCAAGATTATAATAACTATAAGAGTTATAATCTGCCAAATATGTTTAGTAAAGTAATCGTTTTAGCCCAGAAAAATGTCTACCAGTTTTATAAGCCCTTATGAAGCCCTTTATTCTTTTACTTAAACTAAGAAAATGGCTTACCGGTCCCCATAGGGAAAATGACAGCCTTCCAGCATTACAAAGTCTTGTTAGAAATGTGGCCAGTCATACCTCAAGCAGAAAAGTCTGCAAACTGTTTCCCCCAACTGAAGTTACTTCATCTCAACAGTCCTGTGTGGAAACAGCAATCGATTTTAGTAACGTTTGCTAAAATCATCTTCCTCTTACAAACAGAAATCTTCATCTCTTTTCTGTTTCAGAGTAAATAGTACATACCAGCACTATTTTAAAATAACAAACTCTTGATTGAAGGATAAAAACTACATTTAAACACCAAAAAACTCTTAGCCATCTCCGTGGAGATGTTGCCTGTGCAACGGCAAAGAGAATGACTGGGGTAGGCGGAGCCTAGGAGGGATCATGTGACCAGCTTTGCTGGGCTCTTTGCCATTTCCTGTTGGGGAAGAGAATATCCCACAAGTAAGGATTACGCCGTGGACCGGACACACCTATGTTGGAGAAACAGAACACCGCTCTTGGCTCTACTGAGTGGGTCTGTTTTCTTCTCCTAAGCGCATCTGGGCACGCTGTCTAATCACAGCCGGCCCGATCGCACTATTAAAATCAATGTAGCTCGCTCCTGCTACCAGACCAGAGCTGGAGCGAGCTACATTGATTTTAATAGCGCGACTGGGCGCGCTGTGAATAGACAGCGTGCCCGTGATGCGCTTAGCAGAAGAAAACAGACCCGCTCAGTAGAGCCAGGAGTGGCCTTCTGTTTTCTTTGCGTGATATCTTTTTAACTATTCACTTTAGAAATCTGGAGCTAAGCTAATGTTGTATAATTCTGCACTATGTGCATAATTATATAACATTATTTACTAGGTTTACTGGCCCTTTAACTATATTTCAATAGGGCAATTATCTGGCAAATGCCCAGGTGCACATTTTACTAAGCACATAAGACTGTTTATAATAAACTATTTACATTAAACTATCAAATATAGGCCGACATGTACTAAGGGGTAAAATGTATTGTATCTCATGAATTGAATTATCCCACTATAGTTTGCGCCTGGTCGAAACAAGTCCATCACTCAAATTTACTAAAAATTTTACTAAAAAAACCCCAGTGAAGTCTAATCACTCAAGAAGACAATTGGATCATTGATAACTGTGAAGCTTCCCTAGGCGCAAAAAAGCAAAGTCACTAATGTGTCTACTTTCGATACGTCAATTTGATACCCTGCGTGACCAGAAAGGTGTCAATAACGTCATTGACACGAGAAGATAAGGGCAGATCACATGTATAAAAAGAATGTTTTGCCTGAACAGATCAATAACTTTTTTATGCTTGTGTATTTTGTCTGGGAAAACCAAGAAAGGTAGAAACCGGCAGTGTTCTCTATAAAAAATTGTAAACGTAAAAAAAAAATCCTTTCCACAAGTGCAATCGATGGCTCCAAGAACATTAGGCATGCCAGCTATTCTGTAAAAAATGGATGTAACCAAATTGCCATTCTTCAGGTGTACGTAGCAGACACACATACTAAGAAAATATGTTCATGAGTCCAATGACCGTGGCAAGAGGTCTTGAAAAAGCAGCCTACCTTATTCCTATAACGACACTTGAAACAGAAATATCCTTGGGACTCTCCTTCTACTTTGTGGAAGCTCCGGCAATTGTGCTTCATATTTAGTCTACCTTCTCCTTCATAAATAAAGAACTCAAAAAATAAAATGATGCAACATGGTCACCATGATTGAATGGTCAACTACCAAGTATGGTATGTTTTAATTGTAATACAAGTTGTGCTTTTATTTAGTGAAGTAATAGTTACTAAGTAACAATTAGGGGTGCACTGGCAAAAATATGTGGCTATATATATATATATATATATATATATATATATATATATATATATATATATATATACACAATATAAAAGACTATCACCTAGATTACGAGTTTTGCATTACGGTTTTAACGCTGAAAAAATGTTTATTTCAGCGTAAAAACAGTAACGCAGGCATTACGAGTCGTGTCGGTATAGCTATACCGCAAGCATTTTTGCCTGTAACACAACGCTAATCCCGCACTCAAAAAATGACGTTTTTGCGTGGGATTTTCATAGCGCCGGTATTACAAGTTGTGCGGTGAGGCTAAAATGCTTGCGTTACAGCCTATACCGACACGATCCATCCCGCTATATGAAAGTAGTAGTTATGAGTTTTGCGCCACAAAAATGTTTCACAAAATTCATAACTAAAGTGTTACAAAGTACACTAACACCCATAAACCGAGGCCCTACCGCATCGCAAACACTATTTAAAACTTATTAACCCCTTATCTGCCGCCTGCCCACATCCCAGCCACTAAAGAAAAGTTATTAACCCCTATTCTGCCACTCCCTGACTCTGCCGCCACTAACTAAACCTATTAACCCCTAAACCGCCAGCCCCTCACATCGCCACTACTAAATAAACCGATCAACCCCTAAACTGCCAGCCTCCCACATCGCCGCTAACACTACTAAAAAAAATTAAAGGGACAGTTAAGTCCAATAAAACCTTTTATGATTCATATAGGGCATGTCATTTTAAACAAATATAATATAAATGCATTTTGACAGTTTTTCACCAATAGAGGGTGTTAGTTCATGTGTTTCATATAGATAACATTGAGCTCATGCACGTGCATTTACCGAGGAGTGAACACTGATTGGCTAAAATGCAAGTCTGTCAAAAGAACTGAAATAAGGGGGCAGTCTGCAGAGGCTTAGATACAAGGTAATTACAGAGGTAAAACGTGTATTATTATAACTGTGTTGGGTTCGCAAAACTGGGGAATGGGTAATTAAAGGATTATCTATCTTTTAAAACAACAAAAATTCTGGTGTTGACTGTCCCTTTAAGTCTAAAATTAAAAAAAATTAAAAATATTAAATTACAAAAAATAACAAACACTAAATTATGAAAAGTAACAAATGAAATTATCCAAAATAAAAACAATTACACCTAATCTTATATCCCTATAAAAATAAAAAAGCCCCCCCAAAATAAATAAAAGAACCCTAGCCTACAATAAATTACCAATAGCCCTTAAAATGGCCTTTTGTAGGGCATTGCCCTAAATAAATCAGCTCTTTTACCTGTAAATAAAATGCAAAGACCCCCCGACAGTGAAACCCCACCACCCAACCAACCCCCCAAAATAAGAAACCTAACTCTAACAAAAACCTAAGCTACCCATTGCCCTGAAAAGGGCATTTGTATGGGCATTACCCTTAAAAGGGCATTCAGCTCTTTTACATGGCCCTGAAAAGGGCATTCAGCTCTTTTTAAAAAGCCCAAACCCTAATCTAACCCCCCAAAAAAAGATTTAAAAAAAACCCTAACACTAACCCCCGAAGAACCACTCACAGTTTCTGAAGTCCGGACATTCATCTTCATCCAGGCGGCATCTTATTATGTATGAGAGCTACTGAAATTCTATTAGCTGATTTGAATAGCCAATAGAATTTCATTAGCTTTTATCCTATTGGCTGATTTGAACAGCCAATAGGATTTCAGTAGCTATCATCCTATTGGCTGATTTGAATTTCAAGAATCAAATCAGCCAATAGGAATTCAAGGGACGCCATTTTGAAAAGGCTCCCTTGCATTGAAGATCCAGTGTACGGCGGTGACCGTATGAAGAGGACGCTCTGCACCAGATGTCTTCAAGGATGGATCCGCTCTGTGCCGTCGGGATGAAGAAATAAGACGCCGCCGGGATGAATATAGAAGATGCCACCTGGATGAAGATAGAAGATGCTGCCTGGATGAAGACTTCTCGCAACTTGAATGAGGATGGATGTCCGGACTTTAGAAACTGTGAGTGGAACTTCAGGGGTTAATGTTAGTTTTTTTTTAAATCTTTTTGGGTGTTTTTTTTTTAAGATTAGGGTTTGGGCTTTTTTAAAAGAGCTGAATGCCCTTTTCAGGGAAATGTAAAAGAGCTGAATGCCCTTTTAAGGGCAATGACCATACAAATGCCCTTTTCAGGGCAATGGATAGCTTAGGTTTTTGTTAGAGTTGGGTTTTTTATTTTTGGGGGTTGGTTGGGTGGTGGGTTTTATTGTTGGGGGGGTCTTTGTATTTTTTTTTACAGGTAAAATAGCTGATTTCTTGAGGGCAATGCCCTACAAAAGGCCCTTTTAAAGGCTATTGGTAGTTTATTGTAGGCTAGGGTTTTTTTATTTTGGGGGGGGGGGCTTTTTTATTTTTATAGGGCTATTAGATTAGGTGTAATTGTTTTTATTTTGGATTATTATTATCATTTATTTATAATCATTTATATGTATAGTGCTGCCAAATTCCGTAGTGCTGGATTCATTTGTTACTTTTTGCAATTTAGTGTTTGTTATTTTTTGTAATTTTAGACTTACATTTTTTAAGTAGTGTAAGGTTTTTTTTTAATGTGTAATTTCTTTTTTAATTGTTAGTTATTTTAATTTTAGTATAATAGTTATGTTAGGTTAATTGTTAGTTTAAACTTTTTTTTTTTTTTATTTCACAGGTAAGTTTTTATTTATTTTAAGATAGGGATATTGTAATTTTTATATAAAGTTAGGGGGTTGTTAGGTTTAGGGGTTAATAGTTTAATTTAGTTTTTGGGATGTGGGGGGCTGGCAGTTTAGGGGTTAATAGGTTTATTTAGTGGTGGTGATGTGGGAGGCCAGAAGTTATGGGGTTAATAACTTTATTTAGTGAGCGGCGATGTCGGGGAGCGGAGCAAACAAATATATGCTTACCTGATAAATGTATTACTTTCTTGACAGAGATAATCCACAGGATCATCAATTAGTGTTGGGAATATCACTCCTGGCCAGCAGGAGGAGGCAAAAAGCACCACAGCAAAGCTGTTATGTATCACTTCCCTTCCCACAACCCTCAGTCAAACGATCGAAGGAAAAGGAGAGAAAGGAAATAACACAAGGTGCAGAGGTGCCTGAGGTTTATCTAAAAAAACTGTCTGAAAATAAGGCCGGGCGTGGACTCACCGTGTCAAGAAATAAATACATTTATCAGGTAAGCATAAATTTTGTTTTCTTTCTTAAAGGGACATTATACACTCATTTTTTCTTTTCATAAATGTTTTGTAGATGATCTATTTATATAGCCCATAACGTTTCTTTGGGTTTTTTTTTAATGTATAGTTTTGCTTATTGTTAAGCAAACATTGCTCTGATTTTCAGACTCCTAACCAAGCCCCAAAGTTTTATGAGAATACCGTCAGCTACCTTCTCCAGCTTGCTCCTGTTTGTGTAAAGGGTCTTTTCATATGCAAAAGAAGGGGGGGGGGGAGTGTCTTATTTCCCACTTGCAGTGGGCTTTCCAGCTGCCTTTTCAACAGAGTTAAACTGAGAGCTTCTAAGTAAGTTTTTAAACAGTTTTATACTGGATTTTTATATCAGTATCTGTGCATCTTATTCTTTATAGTGCTTTCTATTACATGCAGTTATATGAAAATGAGTGTATACTGTCCCTTTAAGACACCGTGAGTCCACAGGATCATCAATTACTGTTGGTTATTAATACCCAAGCTAGAGGACACTGATGATTAGGGAGGGACAAGACAAGAAACCTAAACAGCAGGCACCACCGCTTGAAGAACCCTTCTCCCAAAAGAAACCTCAGCCGAGGCAAAAAATTCTAATTGAAAAATTTGTAGAAAGTATGCAAGAAGACCATAGTGGTCTTGCAAAGCTGTTCATAAGCCTTATCTTTGAAAGCCCAAGATGAAAGACAGCCCTCGTGGAATGAAACAATAACTCTCTCAGAAGACTGCAGACAAGTAATCTGAAAAACCAAACCTCAAACTTCTATGTCAGAGAAAAAGAGAAACAGTAGCTTTTTCTGGCTCTACCAAACTGAAAACTGGTGAAATCCTAGTTGCCAGTAGAAAAATATTAAAAACACGCCCAATATCCAAGACATGTACAAACATTCCTTATAAGAATAAGGATGAAAACGTAGAGAAGGAACAACAAGATTCCGATAAAAAGATATTTAAACCACTTAGAGCGAAGAGCCGCCTTATCTGAAGAAAATAAGAGAAATTACACTGCAAGACGAGAGTTCAAAACTCTCCGAGTAGAATAGATAGCGAAAAGAAAGAAAAAACATAATTTATGCTTACCTGATAAATTTATTTCTCTTGTAGTGTGTTCAGTCCACGGGTCATCCATTACTTATGGGATATATTCTCCTTCCCAACAGGAAGTTGCAAGAGGATCACCCAAGCAGAGCTGCTATATAGCTCCTCCCCTCACATGTCATATCCAGTCATTCGACCGAAAAAAGACGAGAAAGGAGAAACCATAGGGTGCAGTGGTGACTGGAGTTATAATTTAAAATTTAGAACCTGCCTCAAATAGACAGGGCGGGCCGTGGACTGAACACACTACAAGAGAAATAAATTTTATCAGGTAAGCATAAATTATGTTTTCTCTTGTTAAGTGTGTTCAGTCCACGGGTCATCCATTACTTATGGGATACCAATACCAAAGCCAAAGTACACGGATAATGGGAGGGACAAGGCAGGAACATTAAACAGAAGGAACCACTGCCTGTAGAACCTTTCTCCCAAAAACAGCCTCCGAAGAAGCAAAAGTGTCAAATTTGTAAAATTTGGAAAAAGTATGAAGTGAAGACCAAGTTGCAGCCTTGCAAATCTGTTCAACAGAGGCATCATTCTTAAAGGCCCAGGTGGAAGACACAGCTCTAGTGGAATGCGCTGTAATTCTTTCAGGAGGCTGCTGTCCAGCCGTCTCATAGGCTAAGCGTATTATGCTACAAAGCCAAAAAGAGAGAGAGGTAGCCGAAGTCTTTTGACCTCTCCTCTGTCCAGAGTAAACGACAAACAGAGAAGAAGTTTGTCGAAAATCTTTAGTTGCCTGTAAGTAGAACTTCAGGGCACGGACCACGTCTAGATTATGCAAAAGACGTTCCTTCTTTGAAGAAGGATTAGGACATAAGGATGGAACAACAATCTCTTGATTGATATTCTTGTTAGAAACAACCTTAGGTAAAAACCCAGGTTTAGTACGCAGGACTACCTTGTCTGAATGAAAAATCAGATAAGGAGAATCACAATGTAAGGCAGATAACTCAGAGACTCTTCGAGCCGAGGAAATAGCCATCAAAAACAAAACTTTCCAAGATAAAAGCTTAATATCAATGGAATGAAGGGGTTCAAACGGAACACCCTGAAGAACTTTAAGAACCAAGTTTAAGCTCCACGGAGGAGCAACAGCTTTAAACACAGGCTTAATCCTAGCCAAAGCCTGACAAAAATTCTGGACGTCTGGATTCTCTGCCAGACGCTTGTGTAAAAGAAAAGACAGAGCAGAAATCTGTCCCTTTAGTGAACTAGCGGATAAGCCCTTTTCTAAACCCTCTTGTAGAAAAGACAATATCCTAGGAATCCTAACCTTACTCCATGAGTAACTCTTGGATTCACACCAATATAAATATTTACGCCATATCTTGTGGTAAATTTTTCTGGAAACAGGTTTCTGAGCCTGTATTAATGTATCAATAACCGAATCCGAAAACCCCCGCTTTGATAGAATCAAGCGTTCAATTTCCAAGCAGTCAGCCTCAGAGAAATTAGGTTTGGATGGTTGAAAGGACCCTGAATTAGAAGGTCCTGCCTCAGGGGTAGAGACCATGGTGGACAGGACGACATGTCCACTAGGTCTGCATACCAGGTCCTGCGTGGCCACGCAGGCGCTATCAGAATCACCGATGCTCTCTCCTGTTTGATCCTGGCAATCAGTCGAGGTAGCATCGGAAAAGGTGGAAACACATAAGCTATGTTGAAAACCCAAGGGGCTGCTAGTGCATCTACCAGCACCGCTCCCGGGTCCCTGGACCTGGATCCGTAACAAGGAAGCTTGGCGTTCTGGCGAGATGCCATGAGATCCAGATCCGGTTTGCCCCAACGAAGAATCAGTTGAGCAAATACCTCCGGGTGAAGTTCCCACTCCCCCGGATGAAAAGTCTGGCGACTTAGAAAATCCGCTTCCCAGTTCTCCACGCCTGGGATGTAGATCGCTGACAGGTGGCAAGAGTGAGACTCTGCCCAGCGAATAATCTTAGCTAGGGAACTCCTGGTTCCCCCTTGATGATTGATGTAAGCCACAGTCGTGATGTTGTCCGACTGAAATCTGATGAACCTCAGTGTTGCTAACTGAGGCCAAGCTAGAAGAGCATTGAATATTGCTCTTAATTCTAGAATGTTTATTGGGAGGAGTTTCTCCTCCTGAGTCCACGATCCCTGAGCCTTCAGGGAGTTCCAGACTGCTCCCCAGCCTAGGAGGCTGGCATCTGTTGTTACAATCGTCCAATCTGGTCTGCAAAAAGTCATTCCTTTGGACAGATGAACCCGTGATAACCACCAGAGAAGAGAATCTCTGGTCTCTGGTCCAGATTTAGCAAAGGGGACAGATCTGAGTAATCCCCGTTCCATTGACTTAGCATGCATAGTTTCAGCGGTCTGAGATGTAGGCGCGCAAATGGCACTATGTCCATTGCCGCGACCATTAAGCCGATTACTTCCATGCACTGAGCTACTGATGGGCTTGGAATGGAGTGAAGAACACGGCAAGCATTGAGAATCTTTGATAACCTGGACTCCGTCAGGTAAATCCTCATCTCTACAGAATCTATGAGTCCCTAGAAAAGGGACCCTTGTGAGTGGTAACAGAGAACTCTTTTCCACGTTCACTTTCCACCCATGCGACCTCAGAAATGCTAGAACTATCTCTGTATGAGACTTTGCAGTTTGAAAACTTGACGCTTGTATCAGAATGTCGTACGGAGCCACCGCTATGCCTCGTGGTCGTAGTACCGCCAGAAGAGAGCCCAGAACCTTTGTAAAAATTCTCGGGGCCGTAGCTAATCCGAAGGGAAGCGCTACAAACTGGTAATGCCTGTCTAGAAAGGCAAACCTTAGGTACCGATAATGATCTTTGTGAATCGGTATGTGAAGGTAGGCATCCTTTAAATCCACTGTGGTCATATATTGACCCTCTTAGATCATGGGTAGGATGGTCCGAATGGTTTCCATCTTGAACGATGGAACCCTTAGGAATTTGTTTAAGATTTTTAAATCTAAGATTGGTCTGAAGGTTCCCTCTTTCTTTGGAACCACAAACAGATTTGAATAAAACCCCTGCCCCTGTTCCGTCCGCAGAACTGGGTGGATCACTCCCATTACTAAGAGGTCTTGTACACATTGTAGAAATGCCTCTTTCTTTACTAGGTTTGTTGATAACCTTGACAGATGAAACCTCCCTTGTGGAGGAGAAGTTTTGAAATCCAGAAGGTATCCCTGAGATATAATCTCCAACGTCCAGGGATCCTGTACATCTCTTGCCCAAGCCTGGGCGAAGAGAGAGAGTCTGCCCCCCACTAGATCCGTCTCCGGAAAGGGGGCCCTGACTTCATTCTGTCTTAGGGGCGGAAGTAGGCTTTCTGGCCTGCTTGCCCTTGTTCCATGACTGGTTGCCTTTCCAACCCTGTCTGTAACGAGCAGTAGTTCCTTCCTGTTTTGGAGCGGAGGAAGTTGATGCTGCTCCTGCCTTGAAATTACGAAAGGCACGAAAATTAGACTGTTTGGCCTTCGATTTGGCCCTGTCCTGAGGAAGGGTGTGGCCCTTACCTCCAGTAATGTCAGCAATAATTTCCTTCAAGCCGGGCCCGAATAAGGTCTGCCCTTTGAAAGGAATGTTTAGTAATTTAGACTTAGAAGTTACATCTGCTGACCAGGATTTAAGCCAAAGCGCTCTGCGCGCCTGTATGGCGAATCCGGAATTTTTAGCCGTAAGTTTGGTTAAATGCACTACGGCATCCGAAACAAACGCATTAGCAAGCTTAAGGGTTCTAATCTTGCTCAAAGACTCATCCAATGGTGCTGTGCGAATCGACCTCTTCCAGAGACTCAAACCAGAATGCCGCTGCAGCAGTGACAGGCGCAATGCATGCAAGAGGCTGTAATATAAAACCTTGTTGAACAAACATTTTCTTAAGATAACCCTCTAATTTTTTATCCATTGGATCTGAGAAAGCACAGCTATCCTCCACCGGGATAGTGGTACGCTTGGCTAAAGTAGAAACTGCTCCCTCCACCTTAGGGACCGTCTGCCATAAGTCTCGTGTGGTGGCGTCTATAGGGAACATTTTTCTAAATATCGGAGGAGGGGAAAAAGGCACACCGGGTCTATCCCACTCCTTACTAATAATCTCTGTAAGCCTCTTTGGTATAGGAAAAACGTCAGTACACACCGGCACCGCGTAGTATTTATCCAGCTTACATAATTTCTCTGGGATTGCCACCGTGTCACAATCATTCAGAGCTGCTAACACCTCCCCTAGCAACACGCGGAGGTTCTCAAGCTTAAATTTAAAATTTTAAATTTCTGAATCCGGTCTCCCCGAATCAGAACCGTCACCCACAGAATGAAGCTCTCCGTCCTCATGTTCTGCAAATTGTGACGCAGTATCAGACATGGCTCTCGTGTCATCGGCGCGCTCTGTCCTTAACCCAGAACTGTCGCGCTTGCCACTTAACTCGGGCATATTGTATAATACTTCTTTCATAACATTAGCCATATCATGTAAAGTGATTTGTAAGGGCCTTGATGTACTTGGCGCCTCAATCTCATGCACCTCCCGAGCGGGAGACGAAGGTACTGACACGTGAGGAAAGTTAGACGGCATAACTGCCCCCTCGTTGTCTGGTGATAATTTTTTTATCGGTACAGATTGACTTTTCAAAGTAATATCAATACAATTGGTACACATATTTCTATTGGGCTCCACAACGGCTTTTAAACATAATGAACAAGCAAATTCCTCTGTATCAGACATGTTTAAACAGACTAGCAATGAAGCTAGCAAGCTTGGAAATTACTTTCAAAAAGTTCGCAAGCAATATAAAAAACGCTGCAGCGCTTTTTTTTTTTAAAAAAAACACAGTTGAGTAACAAAGAACTAATTCAGTTATAGTCAACAATTCTTTAAATGTATTAATTAGCAGAGGATTGCACCCATTAGCAACAGGATGATTAACCCCTCAGTACTCAAAAAAAGGATATCAAATTAATATTAAACGTTTTTATCACAGTCTAACACACTGTCACAGGTCTGCTGTGACTGATTACCTCCCTCAAAAACGAATTTTGAAGACCCCTGAGCTCTCTAGAGACGTCCTGGATCAAGGAGGAAGAAGCAGGAAGACTGTGCTAGAATTTTAACTGCGCAACAAGGCGCTAAAAAAGGCCCCTCCCGCTCATTTACAACAGTGGGAGACCTGATATAACGGTTTCTATGCAGAAATATACGTTAGCCATGTGGAAAAAAATTCATGCCCAAAAGGATTTATCACCAAAGTACCTCACAAAACGAATAACATGCCAGTAAACGTTTTGAAAATAAACTTCTTTAAATATCATGCAAAGTTATCACTAAGCCTGCAACCAGTCGCTACCACTGCAGATAAGGCTTAAGCATTATTTCAGTATTAACAGTATTTTCTCAGTCAAATTCTAGTCCCTAGAAAATAACTCTACTGTGCATACATTTATCAGCCTGATACCAGTCACTACTACTGCATTTAAGGCTGTACTTACATCATACGGGTAACAGCAGTATTTTCTTAGTCAATTCCATTCCCAGAAAATATTGTACTGCACATACCTCATTTGCGGGGGACCCCGCATGCTATTCCCATGTTCTGAAGTTACCCCACTCCTCAGAATGTCGAGAACAGCCAGTGGATCTTAGTTACGCCTGCTAAGATCATAGAAAACGCAGGCAGTTTCTTCTTCCAAATACTGCCTGAGATAGAAAAACAGCACACTCCGGTGCCATTTAAAATAACAAACTTTTGATTGAAGAATAATTAAGTAAAAACTCCAACTCCTCCCGCGACCTCCTTCTTTGTTGAGGGTTGCAAGAGAATGACTGGATATGACATGTGAGGGGAGGAGCTATATAGCAGCTCTGCTTGGGTGATCCTCTTGCAACTTCCTGTTGGGAAGGAGAATATATCCCATAAGTAATGGATGACCCGTGGACTGAACACACTTAACAAGAGAAACATTCCAAGCTAAAAATTAATTATCTATGGAATGCAATGGCTCACCTGAGCCAGCTGCAAAAAAATAAGGTTAAGGCTCCATAGGAGCAACAGACTAAAATACAGGCCTGAACTAACCAGGACCTGACAAAAAGAATACACATCTGGGACATCCGCAAGATACGTGTAACGAGAAGAAAATGCATAATTCGACTCTGCCAGACACTGATAACCCCTCTCCAGACCTACCTGGAGAAAGGAGAATCCTAGGAATCCTGACCCTACTTCCAAGAGTAGTCCCTGAATTCTCACCAATAAGGTATTTGTGTCATACCTTATGGTAAAATTTACCAGTATTAGGTTTGTGAGCCTGATCAAGGTCACAATGACCACTGCAGAAAACCCACGCATAGACAAAACTAAGCGTACAAAACACCAAACAGAGAGTCTTAGAGAAAACAAGTTTGGATGAAGGAAGGACCCTGATCGGAATGTCCTTCCTCAGAAACAACCCGCAAAGGTGAAAGAGATTACATCTCCACAAGGCTGCATCCTAGGAAGCTAGTCGTACTGCCAGCTGATACGACTCCAGTACCCCCTAGTCAAGGGTTAATCTGGAGAGACCTCCAGAAAGAGGGCCCGGAGAAAAGGCTGACTTCTCAATAAGTCTACTCCCAGTATGCACTCCTGGAAACAGTAGAAGATAAACAGCAATAGTGAGCGTCCGCCCACTGACTGGCTAAAGAACTCCAGGTTCCTCCCAGGTGGTTGATGCAAACCACTGAGGAGAAATAGTGCAACTAGAACCTGACAAACCGGGCTAAGGCCAACTGATCAACAGAACATTTCATAATTGATCTCAACACCAAGATGGAAATAGGAAAAACAGACTCCCAGAATGCATAATCCCTGGCCCAACCTGCTGGCGACCGTGGGCACTATCACCCAGGAAGGACTCCAGAGCCAGAACTCTGATTCTCCTGAGAAAACCTGTCTTCCAAGACAGATTCACCTGAACCCAGTACTACTAACCAAGCATGCATAACAGCAGAGCTCGTGGGATGGACACAATCAAGGGACTATGTCCAACAAGTGACCATCAGACCAATTACCTCCAAACCTTAAGTCACAGAAGGCCTAATAGAAATGTAGAAGGAGGCAAGATGGAAAATCCTTGATATTCTGACCTCTTGTCAGAAAAAAAGTTTAGAGATACGAAAACTATTATGGTCCCTAAGAAAAACTACCCCTGTTGTTGGAACAAGGGAACTCATCTTCATATTCACTTCCCATCCTTGGGAACAAAGAAAGGACAACAAGACACTGAATGATAGTTGCTTGTTGGAAGGACTGCGTCTGAACCAATATATTGTCCAGGAAGAGCGCCAAACTTGAAGATGCATGTCCTCCAGGTCTATGATCAGCATGAACTGACCCTCTTAGATCAAAGGAAGAATCAAACTAAAGGATTCTATTCTGAAGGGTGATACTCTGAGAAAACTAGTTTAAGACACTTAAAGGTCCAAACTATGCCGAAAAAAATTCCCACTTTTCCGGGAACCACTAACAGGATGAATAGAATCCTAGACCCTGTTGTCTTACACAAAACTGGACTATCACTCCCAGGGAAAAAAGGTTATGAAACTGACTCACTACACAACAAAGCCCCGCGGGATAGCACAGAGAAGCCAGTAACTTAGCCCCTGGCTTAATGATCAGTATGGTAACATCAGAAATAAAAGAATTAGGATCCTTAACCCCTTAATGACCACAGCACTTTTCCATTTTCTGTCCATTTGGGACCAAGGCTATTTTTACATTTTTGGGGTGTTTGTGTTTAGCTGTAATTTTCCTCTTACTCATTTACTGTACCCACACATATTATATACCGTTTTTCTCACCATTAAATGGACTTTCTAAAGCCACCATTATTTTCATCATCCTATACTATAAAAGGCCAAGTGTGTTTGTCCGAAGCTGTAATGCGCAGTAGAGACAGCACGCGGACAAACACACTGGCCTAAGTCCCTACCTGTTCTGCCGACTGCGCCGAGCAGAAGTGGGCGTGGCCTATCGTGAAGGGGCGGGGCCTAACGCGAAAGCCCGTGAAAGGGGCGGAGCCTAGCGTGAAGGCCCGTGAAGGGCCGTGGAGAGAGCTCAAGAGAGGGTGGAGGGATGTGGGGAGAGGGGGGGAGATGTGCAGTGAGGGGGGAGATGTGGAGAGATGTGGGAGATGTGGAGTGAGGGGGGAGATGTGGAGAGAGGGGTGAGATGTGGAGAGAGGGGAGAGATGTGGGGAGATGTGGAGAGAGGGGGGAGATGTGGAGAGATGTGGGGAGAGGGGGGAGATGTGGAGTGAGGGGGGAGATGTGGAGAGAGGGGGGAGATGTGGGGAGAGGGGGGAGATGTGGAGTGAGGGGGGAGATGTGGAGTGAGGGGGGAGATGTGGAGTGAGGGGGGAGATGTGGAGTGAGGGGGGAGATGTGGAGTGAGGGGGGAGATGTGGAGTGAGGGGGGAGATGTGGAGAGAGGGGGGAGATGTGGAGAGGGGGGGAGATGTGGAGAGAGGGGGGAGATGTGGAGAGAGGGGAGCGATGTGGGGATATGTGGAGAGAGGGGGGAGATGGGGAGAGATGTGGGGAGAGGGGGAAGGTGGGGAGAGAGAGAGGGGAGAGAGAGATGGGAAAGAGAGAGGGAGAGAGAGAGACAGAGAGAGAGGGGGGAGAGGGAGAGAGAAAGAGAGGAGAGAGAGAATGAGGGAGAGAGAGGGAGAGAGAGAGAGAGAGAGAGAGAGGGGGGGGAGAGGGAGAGAGAGAGGGGAGAGAGAGAGAGGAGAGACACAGAGAGAGGGGAGAGAGAGAGAGGGGGGGGGAGAGAGGGGGGGAGAGAGATAGAGGGGCAAGAGAGAGAGAGAGGAGAGACAGAGGGGGAGAGAGAGAGAGAGAGAGAGGGGGGGGGAGAAAGAGAGAGAGGGGAGAGAGAGAGGGGGAGAGAGAGAGGGGGAGAGAGAGAGAGGGGAGAGAGAGGGGGAGAGAGAGAGAGAGGGGGAGAGAGAGAGAGAGAGAGAGGGGAGGGAGAGAGGGGAGAGAGAGAGAGGGGGGAGAGAGAGAGGGGGGAGAGAGAGAGAGAGAGAGGGGGGGGGAGAGAGAGAGAGATAGAGGGGAGAGAGAGAGGGGAGAGAGAAAGAGAGAGGCGAGAGAGAGAGGAGGCGAGAGAGAGAGGGGGGGGAGAGAGAGATAGAGGGGAGAGAGAGAGAGAGAGGGGTGAGATAGAGAGGGGGGAGAGAGAGAGGGGAGAGAGAGAGAAAGGGGGGAGAGAGAGAAAGAGAGAGAGGGGGGAGAGAGAGAGGGGAGCGAGAGAGAGAGGGGGAGATGGAGAGAGAAAGGGGGAGAGAGCGCAAAAGAGAGGGGGAGAGAGAAAGCAAAAGAGAGTGGGAGGGAGAGAACGCCAGGGGTGGGACCACTGTAATGCAAAAAATGGCCCGTGTGAACGGGCTTTAGGACTAGTATCTTATAATTTACTATACACTTTTTCTAACTTTGACCCCCAAAATCTGTTACATATCTACAACCACAAAAAACACCCATGCTAAATAGTTTCTAAATTTTGTCCTGAGTTTAGAAATACCCAATGTTTACATGTTCTTTGCTTTTTTTGTAAGTTATAGGGCCATAAATACAAGTAGCACTTTGCTATTTCCAAACCATTTTTTTTTTCAAAATTAGTGCTAGTTACATTAGAACACTGATATCTTTCAGGAATCTCTGAATATCCATTGACATGTATATATTTTTTTTTAGTAGACAACCCAAAGTATTGATCTAGGCCCATTTTGGTATATTTCATGCCACCATTTCACCGCCAAATGCGATCAAATACAAAAAATCGTTCACTGTTTCACAAATTTTTTCACAAACTTTTGGTTTCTAACTTAAATTATTTACAAACAGCTTGTGCAATTATGGCATAAATGGTTGTAAATTCTTCTCTGGGATCCCCTTTGTTCAGAAATAGCAGACATATATGATTTTGGCGTTGCTTTTTGGTAATTAGAAGGCCGTTAAATGCCACTGCGCACCACACATGTATTATGCCCAGCAGTGAAGGGGTTAATTAGGGAGCATGTAGGGAGCTTTTTGGGGTAGTTTTAGCTTTAGTGTAGTGTAGTAGACAACCCCAAGTATTGATCTAGGCCAATTTTGGTATATTTCATGCCACCATTTCACTGCCAAATGCGATCAAATTAAAAAAAGTTAAATTTTTCTCAATTTTAGGTTTCTCACTGAAATCATTTACAAACAGCTTGTGCAATTATGGCACAAATAGTTGTAAATCCCCTTTGTTTATAAATAGCAGACATATATGACTTTGGCTTTGCTTTTTGGTAATTAGAAGGCCGCTAAATGCCGCTGCGCACCACACGTGTATTATGCCCAGCAGTGCAGGGGTTAATTAGGGAGCTTGTAGGGAGCTTGTAGGGTTAATTTTAGCTTTAGTTGCGTGTAGTAGACAACCCAAAGTATTGATTACTTAAAATTTTTTTTTTTTTTTACTTTTAACTTCATTTTTTTCTGTAGTGTAGCGGTTCCCACCCGCTCCCGCCCTGTGCACGCACCCGCCGCCCCCCGTGCACGCACGCGTGCCCCCGTAGGTCCCGCACACGATCCCGCCCCCCTCCACTCCACACAGAGCATCGATGGCCGCCCACCCGCCTCCCACGTAAGCTCCCACCCACCAACGATACCGGCCATCGATGTCCAGTGCAGAGAGTGGCTCTCTCTGCATCGGATGGCCAAGGGGGGTTATTGCAGGATGCCTCCATATCGAGGCATCACTGCAATAACCGGAAAGCAGCTGGAAGCAAGCAGGATCGCTTCCAGCTGCTTTCCAGACCAAGGACATACGTTCTCGGTCATTAACTGTATTTTTTTTGAGGACGTATGGCATACGTCCTTGGTCGTTAAGGGGTTAATTCTGTTCTGGTTCTCTTTCAAAGGGGATTCTACCCAAATGGGATCAGACAAAACATTGCACCAAAAGATGTTGCACTTGCCACAGAAGCAATACAAACCTCCATATAAGTCCTTAGCTTGGACCATTGATCCTAAAAGAGCAGCTATTCTCTATGGGGATCGAAATTCTCTAGCCAGAGTAGAAAAAAAGGCCTCTACTACTAAAAGCACTGTGCACCATGATATTTAATGGAGACAGTGACAGGAAAAATCTTCTTTCAGGATACAGGGAAAAAGAAAACCCTGACTACTCCCATTCCTGAATAAAAACTCCAAGCACGGACTGGAACAGGAAACACTTCCACAGAGAAAAAACAAGCAACTATGAATTTGACGAAATTCCATGGGGTTGACAACGATAGGCGTATCGGAGTTGCCCGTAGAAGCCAAAACCTCCTTCAACCATACACAAAGGTGATCAAGCTTAAAGGGACACTGTACCCAAAAATTTTATTTCGTGATCCAGATTGAGCATGACATTTTAAGCAAATTTCGAATTTACTCCTATTGTCAAATTTTCTTCATTCTCTTGGTATCTTTATTTGAAATGCAAGTATGTAAGTTTAGATGCCGGCCCATTTATGGTGAACAACCTGGGTTGTCCTTGTTGATTGGTGGATAAATTCATCCACCAATAAAAAAGTGCTGTCCAGAGTACTGAAACCAAAAAAAAGCTTAGATGCCTTCTTTTTCAAATAATGATAGCAAGAGAACGAAGAAAAATTGATAATAGGAGTAAATTAGAAAGTTGCTTAAAATTACATACTCTTTCTGAATTACAAAAGAAAAAAATTGGGTTTAGTGTCTCTTTAAATCTGAAGAATGCCACTTCAGCAACAGATAAAGGAATTAAAGGAATTATACTGTCTGACTCTGAGATTCCACCCTCAGAGGCTACCAAAGTATCCTCATGATATCTATGAGGAAAGACAACCTGTGTAACAGGAAGCAGACAGAAACCCTACTATCTAAATCTCTAATTTTCCTCTTGCGGTATCCCTTATTAAAAGGAAATGCAGATAATGCCACAGGAATCGCAGGAGATACCTGAGCATAACTTTCTGCAAGCAGATAACCCCTCTAGGAGATTGAGAGGAACCGCAGGCACTGCATGTGATGCCATAGAGGCTAGGGACGTTACAGGAAAAGCTGTGGCAGTGCCTAAACAGCATCATCCTGGGAGACAATGGGCTCAGAGGCAAACTCTATCTCTATCCTCAAGAGATAAGTCAAAACATGTCTGAAAAATTATTGTATAATGTTTGCCCTATCAAATAAGGAACAAACCAACAATTCACATACGCTGCTTGCGCCTTACTGAAGGTAAGCCAGCGTGTAACAAGCAACAGAGTTCTTTTCTAAAAGAACACATGGCAAAGATAGAAATATTTAAAAAATGTTGGGAGATAAATATTGTCACTTAGTTAAATAGCTGACGCTTAATATACAAAAAAAATCCGGCTTTAACAAAGCAAGCCGCACAGAATTGCATAGAGAAAAATTATTGCGCCTTACATATAATCATGATTATCAGAAACCTGTCCTGATACAATAAAAAACATATACTTTATTTTATCATGAAATTAAACTGTCACTTTAAGCACTGAAAGCTGGTAAAAGTCACACAACGTAGGAAATTAGAGTCATCCTACAGAAGGCTCAGTAATAAAAAATATATCTTTATTGAAAGTAAGAATTTTAATATAAGGAACTAAAACTCCAAAACCGTTGTTCCAGGAGCCATAAAATGATTAACTATCCTTAATCTTAAAAATATGGAACATCGCTGTCAGACCTGGAAACTGCTCTCCCGGTCTGCAGACATCACTGAACAGGGTCCTCTTAGTAAGGGAACAAACCGGACAGATTAGGAACGCCGCTCCGTCCCCATGTCTGAGGACGAGGCGGAGAGAAACCCCAATGAATGTAGATGCCCAAAATGGCGCCACTCCGCATTGGAGAGGAAAGAGACGGGAACTAAAAACTTGGCAAGGAAATGAAGCGCACATTATACATTGCGCTTCATTCTGCCGGAGCGATTAAAAAACCCTCAGTTTAGAATAGGCAGCAAAAAAAAACAACTAGCTACCTATTAATCCCTGACTTCTCTCCCGTAACTAAGTCGTCATTAAGGAAGACAGAGCGCACCCTCCTAACAGTTTCCATGCGGGGTACTGAGAGGGGGGTACTGAGAGGCTGTCTCCTCTAATGAAATGCAGCCCTCAACATAGCACTGCACCGCATTCTAAAAAAATATGACATATAAACCTCTGATTCTTTTATTGAGCCAACATAAAAGGATAACTGAACTCCTTTGTTGCTGTGAAGGAGTTCAACCTTAAGTCTCCAAGTCACATAATAGTGCCTGCCCCTGCCATAAAACATCCATACTAAGGATGCAAAGTCCCATATAAAATAGAAAGGGTTCTTAACCCCTTCAGTGCCAGCCTCCTCCCAGAAGACCAGAAGGCCCTTACCTGTATATCCAGCTGTCCGGCAGGAGGACAGCTCACCGGGCATGAGAGGATGCCACTCTTCACAGAGACCTGTGAAACAAAGAAAGAACAGAGTAAACCTACTCAGGCTTTCTATACCAGGGCAGCAACGTTAGAAAAACTCAGTAAGGCCCACCTCACAAGTTCCTAACTGCTTTAAAGCCACCACTGCCCTACTGAAGAGACTAACGTGGAGTAGACCCAGACTGTGATGGAAGATCAGAGCAAGCATGCCCTGACTTCAAAACAAAAAAAAATCTTGATAGAAGAATCTTTATCAGACACCTACTTACTTCACCTCCTCCTTGCACAAGAGGCAAAGAGAATGACTAGGGGTTGTGGGAAGGGAAGTGATACTTTGCTGTGGTGCTCTTTGCCTCCTCCTGCTGGCCAGGAGTGATATTCCCAACAGTAATTGATGATCCCGTGGACTAACAGTGTCTTAAGAAAGAAATAGGGGTTAATAGCTTTATTATAGTGTCGGCAATGTTGGGGTGCGGGTGAATAGGGGTTAATAATTTTATTATAGTGGTGGAGATGTCTGGGAGCGGCGGAATAGGGGTTAATAACTTTTATTAGTGGCGGTGATGTTGGGAACGGCAGATTAGGGTTTAATAACTTTATTTTGGAGTCGACGATGCCAGGGGCGGCGGATTAGGGGTGTTTAGACTTGGGGTTTATGTCAGGGTGTTAAGTGTTAGTTTTTTCAGCCCTTGGCTTTTGAGCTTATCACCACCATATCGCATGCACAAGGCGGCTTTTCAGAAACTTGTAATGGCAGCGCTATGGAGGCTGAAATAACGCAACTTTTGTTGCGTTCGTTTCACACCCACTATAGCGCAAAACTCATAATCTAGGCAAATAGCAGTTCTTTAAAGTCTTCAAAGAAAGGAAAGAATCCCCAGGGCAGCTCTCTTCCATGGTTCTGGCAATCCCGTAAAACTGAAAAATACAAATGGCAAGTGATGCTTCATAGGCTAGTAACGTCTACCATGGGTCAGACGAAGAAAGCAACAAATGCACTCAAGTAAAATTGAGCACCATCCGTAGTACTCACGGAGCATGCTGGAAGATTAGAGTTTTTAAGCTAAACTCAGCATCGCAATGCTGGAACAAAGAGGTCAAGGTGAAGGATCACCCTCATCCATCGACAGGAACATCTAATGTTGGTGTGAGATGTCACCAAGTCTCGCTGAGTACAGAGAATAGAGTGAAAAATAAACACAAAGTAATTGAACTCTTGATAATATTCAATACAAGTGGAATAAAAGGCATAAAATGTCCACATAAAAAAGAAGAGCGAACCAACAAACACGGATTAGTCCATTTGCATTTCATTTAGCGCATTTCACAGTAATTTTTGAATAGTTGACAGCTTTGTACATTAGACTTTGTATCTGCGCACAGACTTTGATGCAATATTACATGCGAACAGAAAATTGATGGTTAGTACATGGGACACATAGAAGGCAAGCCCACATAAGTACTTAAAAAAAATCTCAACAGTGTCTTTTTTATCAACAGTGGCTCAATGAATGGAGTCATGTATGAACCAATCAGATAGCGTTAAGTACCACACTAGCCAGCAACTGTCAACACATCAATGCAGGGCTGCCAATCACTAGGCTGCCTTTTAAAAGACAAAGAATTATCAAAAATCCTAGGAGATGGAGTAACTTAACACCTTGTTTATTCTCTTCTTCTCAGTAGCTTGTATACAAGAGGGGTTGCATGTTGTAATGGACTTCACTGTTAATGCTAATCTGTCCTGATTATCATTAGCATATTAAAAGGCGTTGTATGATCAAGGGGGAAATTCCATTTCATAAACAAATGTAGCTGCCTGGAATTTGTCACTTATCACAACCTATACCAGACCCTAATCATTCAATTATAAATAAATTCCAGATGTCAATATTTAAAACCACACAAACTGTAATGTACTGTAAGAAACATTAGGGTTGTCTGAATCTATCAAATTTCCAGGCTACTACTATGAAATTTATGCAAGCTATATAAAAGCATGGTGATTAAAAGATATTTAAAGATGGAAAATTATGTAAACAATATGGAAATTCATTTAACTAGATATTACCCTATGAGTTAGTAAAATGGAAATCATGCACTACCTTTAAAAACAACTTCCAAAATTTACCATTGACTATGTTACTTATAAACAAAAACTACACATTAGGTGTCACTAAAAATCCTTTCAGTGGTACTGGATCAGAAGATACGACATAGTTCATAGATCTATAAAAAGCCAATATTTTCCATTCAAGAGCAGTTTGCCCAACTTACTATAGGCTAGATTACGAGTGACATGCTAACTGCTGCGCGCGAGCGATAAGGTGTTTATCGCGGATCTTTGAACACGTCAGAAGTATTATGCGTATTATGAGTTAAAAATAAATGAGTTTGCTTGAGCGCAATCAAATTTTATGTGCGTCGGGTTAGCAAAACTTCAGAACTCTGGTTAACTGTTGCAAAAGTCAAAAAAGCTGCACAAAACACATTAAATATATTTAAAAGTACAGTTGCACGCATAATAACACTGTCTGATAAAAATTATTATATATATATATATATATATATATATATATATATATATATATATGTGTGTGTGTGTGTGTGTGTGCTTATACATAAATGTATATATACCCCCTCTGAGGAAGTGTTATTGTAAAACGTGTGTTAGGGGTTCTCAGAAGCATGGGGGGTGATTTATCATGTTCAGGAGGACATGATCCCCTGTAGCAGATCATGTCCGCCCGACATTGATAAATGCAGACAGCACTGTTGGCATTTATCTAGCAGGGGGTGTCAATCATTCCGATCATATCTGATCCGGATGATTGCTGTCCGAGCCTGAAGACTCGCACGGAAACTGTTGCATTCACAGTATCATAAATAGGCCCCTTGGTCTCTACTTTTTTTTTAACCGCTTACCCTTAATGACTTAAGCTTAATTTTTCATCAGCATTAGAAAATAGAAAATCTGCAGCTAGACTTTCATTATAATATTAAAATTAAATATGGCTCCCGGATTGTAGGAGCCTAGCCTATATTTATTTAATCGTTTGCTGCAGTATTTCTATAATTAATATTTGTCATCATAACGGAATATTTATGAAAACTTATATAGTTAAGTTTCAAGTATTTTAAAAATGTGCAGCTGGTATGACTGCTTGTTTATCTAATAAAGGATTGATATGAATGCAGATATGTTAGCTTTTATGATTATTATTTTTTTGTGCTATTTTGTTAAAAGCAGTAATTGTTATTTCAACCCAGGGTCTAGCATCTTTTTTTCAGTTGTATGTCTATTTACAATTATTTAATAATTGTTTAAATTTTGCTTATACCCTGGCTAGAAAAAAACTCTAAGATATACATATATATATTTTCTTAAATTTGAGGCTTTCTAGTAAATTAATTTACTGCTCTCCCCCACTCTTTCTTTTCTCTTTGTTATATATACACATATAAAACATATGTATGTGTGTACACACACATATATATATATTTATATATATATATATACATACATACATACAGTCGTATGCAAAAGTTTAGGCACCCCTGACAATTTCCATGATTTTCATTTATAAATAATTGGGTGTTTGGATCAGCAATTTCATTTTGATCTATCAATTAACTGAAGGACACAGTAATTTTTCAGTAGTGAAATTAGGTTTATTGGATTAACAGAAAATGTGCAATATGCATCAAAACAAAATTAAAAAGGTGCATAAATTTGGGCACCCCAACAGAAATATCGAAATAATATTTAGTAGAGCCTCATTTAGCAGAAATAACAGCCTCTAGAGGCTTCCTATAGCCTGTAATGAGTGTCTGGATTTTGGATGAAGGTATTTTGGACCATTACTCCTTGCAAAACATCTCCAGTTCAGTTAGGTTTGATGGTTGTCGAGCATGGACAGCCCGCTTCAAATCACCTCACAGATTTTCAATGATATTCAGGTCTGGGGGCTGGGATGGCCACTCCAGAACATTTTACTGGTTCCGCTGCATAAATGCCTGAGTAGATTTTGAGCAGTGTTTTTGGTCTTTGTCGTGTTGAAATAAGCTCCGGCATAACTTCAACTTTGTGATTGATTCCTCAACATTATTCTCAAGTATCTGCTGATATTGAGTGGAATCCATGCGACCCTCAACTTTAACAAGATTCCCAGTACCGGTACTGGCCCCACAGCATAATGGAACATCCACCAAATTTTACTGTGGGTAGCAAGTGTTAGTCTTGGAATGCTGTGTTCTTTTGCCGCCATGCATAACAACCCTTGTTATGACCAAATAACTCAATCTTTGTTTCATCAGTCCACAGCACCTTCTTCCAAAATTAACCTGGCTTGTCCAAATGGGCGTTTGCATACCTCAAACGACTCTGTTTATGGCATGTTTGCAGAAAAGGCTTCTTCCGCATCACTCTCCCATACGCTGAATTGTTGAACGATGCACAGTGACACCATCTGCACCAAGATGATGTTGTAGGTCTTTGGAGGTGGTCTGTGGGCTGTTTTTGACCATTCTCACCATCCTTTGCCTTTGCCTCTCCGATATTTTACTTCTGGCCTTAACAAGAACTGTGCCTGTAGTCTTCCATTTCCTCACAGTGGACACTGACAGCTTAAATGTCTGCAATAGATATCTTTGTTTTCAGGTCATTTGAGAGTTTTTTTGAGGCCCCCATGTTGCCACTCTTCAGAGGAGAGTCAAAGAGAACAACAACTTGCAATTGGCCACCTTAAATACCTTTTCTCATGATTGGATGCAACTGTCTATGAAGTGTGGCCACCATTATTTTACAGCACTGCCTTAACCCTCTTGAGCATGGAGTTCACCAGAGCTTCACAGGTTGCCACTGGAGTCCTCTTCCACTCCTCCATGATGACATCACAGAGCTGGTGGATGTTAAAGACCTTGCGCTCCCCCACCTTCCGTTTGAGGATGCCCCACAGATGCTCAATAGGGTTTAGGTCTAGAGACATGCTTGGCCAGTCCATCACCTTTACCCTCAGTTTCTTTACCAAGGCAGTGGTCCTCTTGGAGCTGTGGTTGGGTTCGTTATCATGTTGGAATACTGCCCTGAGGCCCAGTCTCCGAAGGGAGGAGATCATGCTCTGCTTCAGTATGTCACGGTACATGTTGGCATTCATGGTTCCCTCAATGAACTGTAGCTCCCCAGTGCAAGCAGCACTCATGCAGGCCCAGACCATGACACTCCCACCACCATGCTTGAATATAGGCAAGACACACTTGTCTTTTTACCCCTTACCTGGTTGCCGCCACACATGCTTGACACCATCTGAACCAAATAAGTTTATCTTGGTCTCATCGGACCACAGGACATGGTTCTAGTAATCCATGTCTTTAGTCAGCTTGTCTTCAGCAAACTGTTTGCGGGCTTTTTTTTTTTGTGCCTCATATTTAGAAGAGGCCTCCATCTGGGAGAGACAGCCATGGAGAACAATTTGATGCAGTGTGCGGCGTATGGTCGGAGCACTGACAGGCTGACCCCTCACTCCTTCAATGTCTGCAGCAATGCTGGCAGCACTCAAACGTCTATTTCCCAAAGACAACCTTTGGATATGGCGCTAAGCATGTGCACTCAACTTCTTTGGTTAACCATGGTGAGGCTTGTTCTGAGTGGAACCTGTCCTGTGAAACCGCTGTATGGTTTTGCCCATCGTGCTGCAGCTCAGTTTCAGGGTCTTGGCAATCTTCTTATAGCCTAGGCCATCTTTATGTAGCGCAAAATATTTTTTTCAGATCCTCAGAAAGTTATTTGCCATGAGGTGCCATGTTGAACTTCTAGTAACCAGTATCAGAGAGTGTGAGAGTGATAACAAAAAATTTAACACACCTGCTCCACATTCACACCTGAGACCTTGTAACACTAATGAGTCACATGACACCGGGGAGGGAAAATGGCTAATCAGGCTCAATTTGGACATTTCCACTTAGGGGTGTACTCACTTTTGTTGCCAACGGTTTAGACATAAACGGCTGTGTGTTGAGTTATTTTGAGGGGACAGCAAATGTACATTGTTATACAGGCTGTACACTCACTACTTTACATTGTAGCAAAGTGTCATTTCTTCAGTGTTGTCACATGAAAAGATATAATAAAATATTTACAAATATGTGAGGGGTGTACTCACTTTTGTGGGATACTGTGTGTATATATATATATATATATATATATATATATATATATATATATATATATATATATATATATATATATATATATATATATATACAGTATATATATATATATATATATTTACATAACAAATGCACTCACAGGAATTTAGGATACCATCAAAGTCAAAATTTATTGACGTTTTGGGCGCTATAATCAGAATAAACAATATGTGCAAAACATAACTCTTAAATAGTGTACAAAAATAAACATACCAATCACTCTTGTGGTGCCACACATCGTGTATGGAACGCAAACCATGCGTTCCAATGGATCCGTAAGTGACATAATGTCCGCTCCAGTTTGAAAATGCAATCTCTGATTAGTGACAAAACATGTAATTGAGGATTCCTCTTGATCCTAGTGCTAATTGCATCAATAAGAGTCACCAATAACATGCTAATACAAATCCCATATCTTAAACATGTGCATGTAGTAAGTAGCAAGATTCGCCGTAAGTCAAAACTAAGGATACAGTGTTGTCATGGAAACCTAGTAAACATTATTGTACGAGTGCCGTATTTCAATGTGCAACATGTGTTACTTCTTGGCATTCTTGCATGGCAACTTATTTTGAAGTAAAGGCAACAAAATAGTAACATGACAATACTATCACCTAGATTTAGAGTTCTGCGTTAGCCTTAAAAAGCAGCGTTAAGGGGTCCTAACGCTGCTTTTTAACGCCCGCTGGTATTTAGAGTTTGGCAGGTACAGGTGTACCGCTCACTTTTTTTCCGCGACTCGAGGCTACCGCAAATCCCCTTACGTCAATTGCGTATCCTATCTTTTTAATGGGATTTGCCTAATGCTGGTATTACGAGTCTTGGAGAAAGTGAGCGGTACAGCCTCTACCTCCAAGACTCCTACCGCATAAAAAAGTCAGTAGTTAAGAGTTTTATGGGCTAACGCCGGAACATAAAGCTCTTAACTACAGTGCTACAAAGTACACTAACACCCATAAACTACCTATTAACCCCTAAACCGAGGCCCCCCCACATTGCAAACCATATAATAAAATTATTTAACCCCTAATCTGCCGACCGGACACCGCCGCCACCTACGTTATAGCTATGAACCCCTAATCTGCTGTCTCTAACATCGCCGACACCTACATTATATTTATTAACCCCTAATCTGCCCCCCCAACATCGCCGCCACCTACCTACACTTATTAACCCCTAATCTGCCGACCTGACATCGCCGCCACTTTAATAAATGTATTAACCCCTAAACCGCCACACTCCCGCCTCGCAAACACTATAATAAATTTTATTAACCCCTAATCTGCCCCCCCAACGTCACCGTCACCTACCTACAATTATTAACCCCTAATCTCCCGCCCCCAACGTCGCCGCTACTATAATAAAGTTATTAACCCCTAAACCTAAGTCTAACCCTAACCCTAAAACCCCCTAAATTAAATATAATTTAAATAAAACAAACTAAAATTACTAGAATTAAATAAATTAATCCTATTTAAAACTAAATACTTACCTATAAAATAAACCCTAATATAGCTACAATATAACTAATAATTACATTGTAGCTATTTTAGGATTTATATTTATTTTACAGGCAACTTTGTATTTATTTTAATTAGGTACAATAGTTATTACCTATTTAATAGCTACCTAGTTAAAATAATTACAAAATTACCTGTAAAATAAATCCTAACCTAAGTTACAAATACACCTAACACTACACTATCAATAAATTAATTAAATAAATTAACTACAATTATCTAAACTAAAATACAATTAAGTAAACTAAACTATAATACAAAACCCCCCCACTAAATTACAAAAAATAAAAAAATATTACAAGATTTTTAATCTAATTACACCTAATCTAAGCCCCCTAATAAAATAAAAAAGCCCCCCAAAATAATGAAATTCCCTACCCTAAACTAAATTACAAAGTAATCAGCTCTTTTACCAGCCCTTAAAAGGGCTTTTTGCGGGGCATTGCCCCAAAGTAATCAGCTCTTTTACCTGTAAAAAAACATACAATCCCCCCAACATTACAACCCACCACCCACACACCCCTACTCTAAAACCCACCCGATCCCCCCTTAAAAAAACCTAACACTATCCTACCTTAATTCCAATTGGCTGATAGAATCCTATCAGCCAATCGGAATTCGAGGGACGCCATCTTGGATGACGTCATTTAAAGGAACCTTCATTCATCGTTAGTCCATCGGAAGAAGAGGATGGCTCTGCTTCGGCTGGATGAAGATGTCTGCCGGTCCGGATGTCCTCTTCTGCCCAGATAGGATGAAGACTTCTGCCGGTCCGGATGTCCTCTTCTGCCCGGATAGGATGAAGACTTTTGCCGGTCCGGATGTCCACTTCTGTCCCATTGGTGGCCGGCTGGCTGAAGACGGCTCAAGGTAGGGTGATCTTCAATGGGGTAGTGTTAGGTTTTTTTAAGGGGGGATCAGGTGGGTTTTAGAGTACGGGTGTGTGGGTGGTGGGTTGTAATGTTGGGGGGGATTGTATTTTTTTTACAGGTAAAAGAGCTGATTACTTTGGGGCAATACCCCGCAAAAAACCCTTTTAAAGGCTGGTAAAAAAGCTGATTACTTTGTAATTTATTTTAGGGTAGGGAATTTTATTATTTTGGGGGGCTTTTTTATTTTATTAGGGGGCTTAGATTATGTGTAATTAGATTAAAATTCTTGTAATATTTTTTTATTTTTTGTAATTTAGTGGGGGGTTTTTTGTATTATAGTTTATTTAATTGTATTTTAGTTTAGATAATTGTAGTTAATTTATTTAATTAATTTATTGATAGTGTAGTGTTAGGTGTATTTGTAACTTAGGTTAGGATTTATTTTACAGGTAATTTTGTAATTATTTTAACTAGGTAGTTATTAAATAGTTAAGAACTATTTAATAGCTATTGTACCTAGTTAAAATAAATACAAAGTTGCCTGTAAAATAAATATAAATCCTAAAATAGCTACAATGTAACTATTAGTTATATTGTAGCTATATTAGGGTTTATTTTATAGGTAAGTATTTAGTTTTAAATAGGAACAATTTATTTAATTATAGTAATTTTAGTTTGTTTTATTTAAATTATATTTAACTTAGGGCGGTGTTAGGGTTAGGCTTAGGTTTAGGGGTTAATAACTTTATTATAGTAGTAGCGACGTTGGGGGCGGGAGATTAGGGGTTAATAATTGTAGGAAGGTGGCAGCGATGTTAGGGAGGGCAGATTAGGGGTTAATAAAATTTATTATAGTGTTTGCGAGGCGGGAGTGTGGCGGTTTAGGGGTTAATACATTTATTATAGTGGCGGCGATGTCCGGTCGGCAGATTAGGGGTTAATAAGTGTAGGTAGGTGGCGGCGACGTTGGGGGGGACAGATTAGGGGTTAATAAATATAATATAGGTGTCGTGATGTTAGAGACAGCAGATTAGGGGTTCATAGCTATAATGTAGGTTGCGGCGGTGTCCGGAGCGGCAGATTAGGGGTTAATAATATAATGTAGGTGTCAGCGATAGCGGGGGGCAGCAGATTAGGGGTTAATAAGTGTAAGATTAGGGGTGTTTAGACTCAGGTTCATGTTAGGGTGTAGGTGTAGACTTAGAAAGTGTTTCCCCATAGGAAACAATGGGGCTGCGTTAGGAGCTGAACGCTGCTTTTTTGCAAGTGTTAGTTTTTTTTTCAGCCAGCTCAGCCCCATTGTTTCCTATGGGGATATTGTGCACGAGCACGTTTTTCCAGCTTACCGCTACCGTAATCAACGCTGGTATTGAGGGTTGAAGTGGAGCTAAATTTGGCTCAACGCTCACTTTTCTGAGGCTAACGCAGCCATTCAGAAAACTCGTAATACCAGCGTTGTCTTAAGGGAGCGCTGGAAAAAAAAAGCTCATTAGCAAGGCACGGCTTTACCAACAAAACTCCAAATCTAGCCGTATGTTTGTTACATTAATTGTACTGAAATAGCAACACTATTTACAATATTTACAATCCAAGACAATCAACCATGAATACATAATGTATTGATATAATCATTGGTATCTGACCAGCAGAGTCATAGGACACTATATTTAGAGCATCAATTTATATGAATGAATAAGCGCCCATGTGGTGGATACAAGATCTAGGCCGATCCCTGATCCCCCACAAACCAATAGGTGGCTTCCAAGGAGAGCGTGTAGTACATAATGGCCTCACGCAGACCTTCCGTGCCCCTAAGCACTATAACACATAAAACCAGCACCCCCGGCATTTGTCTGATGTTTAACTCAAATAAGTGCCTTGAAGTCCGGTGTCGAGTTTAACCCCCAGGATGAATTGTCCCCAATCTATACATCTTTTCGGTTTCTTGTGTCAAGAGGACTTTATCCCTGTCTCCCCCTCGATTCAATTTAGGTACATGGTCTATAAGTATGGATCTAATGGAGGAGACAGGATGGGATTTCTCTGCACAATGACGTGCCACCGGCTGGTCTGAGTAACCTCTATCCAATACTTGTCTGATAGCCAGTCTGTGATTTGCCATATGATCTCTCAAGGTGCCCCTCATTTTAACCAATTATATAGCCCCTGAGTACCCCCTGGAAGCTCTTGTATGATACTCACCCCATTTCTGGGACTGGCAGGCATTGAAAATGGGTTTAAAAAATTGTCCCAACTGTAGTATTAGAGAATCTAGTTACAGAGGCTCCATATTGAGAGAGAAAAGCCCAGGAACACTGAGGGAGCAGAGCTACCACTGGGAGCAAAGCTGGTGGTCATGTTAAAAAGTTAAAACACTTCACTATCAAACTGCATATTGCAGTCTTCTTAAAGATCCATACATCTAAATTCTAAAAGTGCCCCCAAAATTGTCATAGGAGCTGCTAGAGGGCTGTAAAGGGTCAGATGCTTCCGTGATAGTGTTCCCAATGATGACAGAACCTTTAGGAACCTGATAGGGAGAAAAAATTGTGTTATAAGGGGAGCAGGTTGAGTCCCTGGCTATGCTGTACCTGTGTCAGAGTACCTAAAAATAGCCTCTGGGCTGTATGTGTGCTGTGTAAAGTCACTTACCTTACACAGCACCCCACCACTAGCTTACCAGGCATGTCAATTCAACTGTAGCAGTATCCAGTAGAGAGCAGGTATCGAGTACCGTAGAGGATTGCAGTAGGAAATACCTGAGTCCCTCAGGGGGAGGCTAGGGACAAGTCCCTGCAATGCATGAGGGTAGCTATGGCTGATGTCCATTAGGGAAATGCTGTGCACTGACAGAGTATTCCTGTGTCCCTGTATCATTCAGCTGCTTTGAAGTGTTTCTATTTTCTTTGTAAATGATACTCTCTAGGGATTTTGGGTCTCACATTGGTCTGAGCTCCCAGTTTATAATCCATAAGCAAGTAGCTGGAACAACCTATATATAGGTATAGATATATATTGTATCAAAATGCCATCAGATATACAGTATGTAGAAACATGTATTTATAAATAAATAAAACATATTCTGCTATGTAAAGAATATTGGAATGTGAAATATTCATATTTTCATGTCAGTTTAGCGCACTTGAGAATATGTGATAGGGTTTACACGCAAGTAGGGTGTTAGGCTTTTATTCACTGCTTTGACTTCTATGGGGAAATATATGAACGCGCACGTAAAATTCGGAAGTTCAGTTTTTTGTGTACATCCAGTTAGCACCTGAGCAAAAACTTTTTACTTTCAACTTGTAATATGAGCACTACCCGACGCACACAAAAACCTTACTTTTCTATGAGTTAGTACGCGAGAGGGAGCGTTAACTACTCCTCCATTTGTAATCTGACCCCAAATGGGGTTTATAAAACTCTTGCACAGTGACTATCAACTTTAAAAAGCTGGTAGCAGAAGATCATGACAACAAAGTTTTAATTAAGCCAAAAAAACAATTTATGCTTACCTGATAAATTATTTTCTTTCCTGGCATGGAGAGTCCACGGATCCATTCAATTACTAGTGGGAATTCAATTCTTGCCACCAGGAGGAGGCAAAGAACACCCCAGCAATGCTGTTAAATATGACTCCCACTTCCCATAAACCCACAGTCATTCAGCCGAAGGAATATAGAAAGAGAAGAGGACACAAAGGATAGAGGTGCCTGAAGTTTAAAAATTCACAAAAGCCGTCTTAAAATAAATTAAGGGTGGGTCGTGGACTCATGCGAGGAAAGAAAAGAATTTATCAGGTAAGCATACATTTTGTTTTCTTTCCAATGGCCTGAAGAGTCAAACAAATCTATTCAATTACTAGTGGGAATCAATACCCAAGCTAAAGGACATAGAATGGAAAGTAGGGAGAACAAGACAGGTGAACCTAAACAGAAGGCACCACCGCTTGAAGAACTTTTCTCCCAAAAGAAGCCTCAGCAGAGGCAAAAACATCGAATTTGTAAAACTTGGAAAAAGTATGCAATGAGAACCAGGTGGCCACCTTGCAGATCTGTTCCACCGAGGCCTCATTTTTAAAGGCAGAAGAAGAAGAAACAGCCCTAGTAGTATGAGCTGTACTTCTCTCAGGAGGCTGTTGACCAGCTGTGTGGTATGCAAATCGAATAACACTTCTCAACCAAAAATAAAGAGTAGTAGAAGAGGCCTTCTGATGCTTACGTTTACCAGAAAACCCAACAAAAAGGGCAGTAGATTGACGAAAATGCTTAGTTGTCTGCAGATAGAACTTCAGAGCCCGCACAAAATCCAGGTTATGCAACAGGTGTTCTTTCTGAGAAGAAGCATTAGTACAAAATGAAGGAACAACAATTTCCTGATTGATGTTACGTACTGACACACCACCCAACTCACGGGGGAACAAAAGGAAATTTACAGGTCCAACACGTCAATCCACCAGGAGGAGGGAATTGAGTCCCTTCTCCAAAATCAGGATGACAAATTAAGGGTCATCAATTTATCAGATCATATACTGAATCAAGATCATATAGCTGTACTATCAAAGGGATTATCTTTTTGTCCAGTTAATTCTCTTAATAAGTTTGAATTAATAAAAGACATACACTTATTCTCACGTAAGTTGATGTTAAAAAAGATATATGCCTACAATCCCAACGTTTTAGATACAGCAGATTTAAGTACAGTTGAACTATTAGAACAACTCAGTGATGAGGATATTACTAACTCTAATGATGTAACCCTGCCTAACCCTAATACGTGGAGAACTGCACTCAAACCAAAATCCAATTATGTTCCCTCTATGTCTAATTCACCTGAAATTCAGGTATTTTGTAAAATGGTCTGCCACCAAATTGAACAATTGCCTGTTACTCGAAAGAATCACAATTTGACAACATCAGAATTCAAAGCTCTGAATGAGATTGAATCTTGGAAAGATGTCACCATAAAACCGTCTGATAAGGGTGGGAATGTGGTATTATGGCCATCTAAAATGTACACAGATGAAGCCTTCAGACAGTTATCTAACTCTACATGCTATAAACAACTGATTTTTAACCCTCAAAGCTCATACCTGACACAATACAATAACTTAGTCAAACAAGCTTGGGCAAATAACATCATTACAAATACTGAGAAAAAGTATTTAACTATAGATCATCCGAAAGTCGCCACATTATATTTTTTGCCAAAGGTGCATAAGAACTCCCAAATACCCCCCGGTAGACCTATCGTTTCTGGGAATGAGAATTTAACTGAAAATGCTAGCAGATATGTTGACCAAAGGTTAAGAGAGTATCTAACTACATTACCTTCATACGTCCGTGATACTATGGAGGTATTACAAATATTACAAAACATACAGCTATCTGATGATATGTGGTTCGTCACTGCAGATGTTGAGTCACTTTACACAAATATAAGACATACAGATGGAATAGCAGCCATCAAGTATTTTTTATCATCTAATACTAATGACAATGAAGATCACAATAAATTTGTGGTCCAACTACTGCAGTTTGTCTTAACACATAATTTTTTCACCTTCAGCGATAGATACTACTTACAGACGCAAGGTACCGCAATGGGTACAGCTTGTGCACCTACGTACGCCAACCTGTTTTTGGGGCATTGGGAGCTCTTTGATGTTTTTTCAACTGAATTACAACAATATAATGATCATATCCCGTTATGGATAAGATATATTGATGATGTCTTATTCATATGGGAAGGGACATCACAGGAACTGGATCAGTTCATGATGAAAGTAAACATGAATAATAAAAACATCAAATTAACCTATTCAGCTGATCAGCACAAAATCTCCTTTTTGGATATAACCATATTCAAGAAAGAAGATGGTTTTATTAATACCACTATCTATCGAAAAGAAACAGCGACTAACACTCTATTACATAGATCTAGTGCTCATCCACCATGCACCCTTAAGGCTATCCCCTTTGGGGAATTCCTGCGTCTAAGACGTAATTGTTCTAGTGTCGACATATATCTCACAGAAAGCAAAGCCCTAATGGACAGACTAATAGCACAAGGCTATAGTAAGAAAGCAGTCAAACGAGCCAAATACAAGGCCCTGAACATTAACAGAGATAACTTACTCGTCCCAAAGGTCAAAAATACAAGTGAATCCAATCCAAGACTAATCACTACATATAACCCACAAATGTCAGAAGTAACCAAAATAATTAATCAACATTGGAAAATATTACAAAATGACCCTTCTTTGAAAGAAACTATTGGTGACAGAATTTCTATTGGGTTCAAAAGACCCACAAATCTAAGGGATAGACTTGTATCCAGCCATTATGTGAGATCAATTAAGAAAAAAGGATACTAACCCAGGGATGTATCCCTGTGGTACTTGCTCTGCCTGTCCATATGTAATGAAGTCCAAAACCATCCAAGATAAAGATGGCTATTCATATAATCTAGCCTCCCATTTTTCCTGTAGAACCATTGCGGTTGTATATGCTCTCTTTTGCCAATGCAAAATGATTTATGTTGGCATGACAACCCGTGAGATCAGGGTGCGTATTCTTGAACATGCCAATAATATAAAAAATGCCAATAAAGATGAAGCACGTGGCAAAAAGTTAACATCAGTCGCGAAACACTTTCAAATACATCATAAATGTTCCACTACTAACCTGAAATACATGGTCATTCAAAAAGCCTCGCTAGGAATACGAGGAGGCAATCTTGAGAAAACATTACTTAAACTTGAATGCAAATGGATTTATCATTTAAATTCAGTAAAACCAAATGGCATGAATGATTTCAATAATTATTTTGTATACCTGTAAGTGGGGCACTTTGTCACTCATGGCAATAAATCTCTTTTTTTCATCACTCCTTATAGATTCATGGCTCACACTATGATTCACCTATATTCACTTAGAGCCAACTTAACTCACAAATTTAACTTTGAGGTAATTATACCCCTCACCTTACTATTTAGTTTACAAGGTTCTATATATGAAAACCATCATATTTTTATAAACCCAGAGTGATAATTTTTATACACTAAGATATGTATGTTCCACATGTTGTTCTTTTTCTTCACTTTTCACATGCATTATTTTTGATCATTCACCAGCACACCACGAATTATTTATTTCAACATATTCATCACTATTCCCACAGATTTTATAATTTATACCACTCATATGCATAATATACAAGCGATTTGTACAGCAATCATTCAACAAATTTGCCATCCAGAGCACTTACAGTATCCAGTTTGAGTACAATCTAATATACCTTCTATAAAAAGCACACTAATAATGTACTTGGGAATAAAAACTAGTACTTAATAGTGAGAAAATAAGGTTATCTTCTACACATACATTCTAATAATACATACCCCACTACATTTGTGCAGAAAGTAATGTCCATATCACTAAAAATCATTTCTGATATCAATGCATTTTTTAACAAATAGTTATGTTACAAATGTAACTTTCATGGAGGTAATCTTGATCTCTGTATAATCAGCCAAAGGACGGATTAGGCTCATGGGCTGCCTATTTATAAAAACTTAAGCAGCGCCATATGCGCTATATCCCAATAATGTTTGTGATAAAATGGGCAATAATCAACAGTATCTAGACACTTGCAACAAATCTTACTCTAATATCGGAAGGGTCAAGATTGGCACATACTTCGACATTTATTTTTTCTATCTCCTACTTGATAAGTAGATCAGTAAATGGACTTATATCACAACTAGATTATTCATAAAGGGGGCATACTAAATAACTTCACTAATGCGTGTATAGCATAACATATGATGAGTAGTATTGCCCAATTAGAGCGCTACACATCGCGCTCTGGCATGCCTCCTATGACTAACATAAACATATGGGAAGTTCAGCATCTAATCGAGCTGATCCCTTTTGTCCCTTGATGATAGCGATAAATATGATCTGTTGACAAATTTTGAAAGTGCTATTCTTGTTCCGGTATAGGTTGTTGCGCCACCATATGTGTCAATTTCTTGATC